>NW_024470681.1:216650-516650 GCF_017639515.1 Carcharodon carcharias
ATCTCTCTCTCTCTCCCCCTGTCTCTCTCTCTCTCTCCCTGTCTCTCTCACCCCCTGTCTCTCTCTCTCTCTCTCCCTGTCTCTCTCTCTCTCTCTCCCTGTCTCTCTCTCTCTCCCCCTGTCTCTCTCTCTCTCTCTCTCCCCTGTCTCTCTCTCTCTCTCCCCCTGTCTCTCTCTCTCTCTCTCTCTCCCACTGTGTCTCTCTCTCTGTTTCTCGGTCTCACTCACTCCGGGTTTTCCTCACGATGGCGATTGTTTGCGAACCGGATCTCGCGAGACTCGGGTTCAGAGTTCGCGGTGCCTGGGAAACGGGATCTCCCGAGCCAACCAGGAGCAGGATCGCCCGAGCCAATCAGGAGCGGGATCTCCTGAGCCAATCAGGAGAAGAGCTTCCGAGCCAATCAAGATCAGGATAGCCCGAGCCAATCAGGAGCAGACCACCCGAGCCAATCAGGAGCAGGATCGCACGAGCCAATCAGGAGCGCGATCTCCTGAGCCAATCAGGAGCGGAGAGCCCAAGCCAATCTGGAGCGGACCGCCTGAGCCAATCAGAAGCGGTCACAAGATTCAAAATTACTGCAAGACCTCAGTATCTGGAGAGAACTCAGCGCGGGATCTCTTCACCACCAGGAAAAGGATCTCCCTACCAGCTGTTTGTGAGGATCCAGTCCAGCAACAATGTAACTGGGAGATCCACCCAATGACCAACAAGGACCTTTAGATCCACTTGATGCTAAATAATTACTGAGAAATCTCCTCCCCCCCAATACTCAGCAGGAAATCCACTCACCCGCAATCCATTCCCAGCCAGTAGAGACTGGCAGATCCATCACCCACCACCCCCCCACCCCAATTTTAGAACATAGGATTCATGTTACTCCCCAATTTTAGGTTAGATCTGCTTCTCCTTCCAGTAGCGCGCTAAAGATCCACTTCCCCATCACTCAGGAAAGGACAATGCATTTTGTGCCAGAGGGCAGGACGATCACTACCCTGCCAATAGGAGGCAGGAGAACTATTTCGCACCAATAAGGAGTGGGGGATCTACTCCTCTGTGGATATGGAGTGGGGATCCACTCCACAACAATAAAGGGCAAGGAATCCACTGCCCTGCCAATGGGAAGCGAGATCCCAGTGGCGACAATCAGAAGTTTATCCCCACTTATTAAGGACCGGGAGATCTCATTCCAGCCAATAAGAAGCTGCACCGCCACTCACCCACAAATCAGTGATCCATTCTCCTGAAACTTGGCAATGAGAGATCTCATTGATCCACGTGAATTGTATCACTGAATCCTGCAACGGTTACAATCTTGGAGACCATCAGCCCATTGTGCCTTTGCAGGCTCTCTGCAAGACTAACCCCTCTAGATCCGCTCCTTTGCCCTTCCCCATAGTCCTGCAATTTTTTTTTTGTTCTTCAGATAATTATCCAATTGACTTTTGAGAATCTACAAGGCAGTGCATTCCAGATCCTAGCCTCCTGCTGTGTGAACAAGTTTTTCCACATGTCGCCTCTGGTTCTTTCTTCAATTGTTTTAAATTGGTGTCCTCTGTTCTTGATCCTTCCACCAATGAGAACAGTTTCTCCCTATCTACTCTGTCCAGACTCTTCATGATTTTGAATATCTCTATCAAATCTCCTCTCCACCTTCTCCAAGGAGAACTGTCCCAGCTTCTCCAATCTATCCACCTAACTGAAGTTCCTCATCCCTGGGACCATTCTCGTGAATCTTCTCTGCATCCATTCACATGCCTTCATATCCTTCCTAAAGTGTGGTGCCCAAAACTGGACACAGTACTCCAGGTGAGGCTAAACATTTTATACCAGTTCCTCATAACTTCCTTGCTTTTATACGCAATGCCTCCATTTATAAAACCCCCAATCACATATGCCTTATTCACCTCTTTCTCAACATGTCCTGCAATTCAATGGTTTGTCCAGATATACCCCCAGGTCACTCTGCTCCCCAACTCATTTTAGAATTGTACCCCTTATTTAATATTGTCTCTATACATTCGTCCTACCAAAATGTATCACTTCACACTTCTCTGCATTAAATTTTATCTGTCACTTGTCGGCCCATTCCACCAGCTTGTCTTCATCTTCTGGAAGTCCATCACTATCCACCTCACAGTTCACAATACTGTGACACAATACTTATGTCAGCTGCAAATTTTGAAATTGCCAGTTAATGTCATTAATATGGATCGAGAAAAGCAGTGCACTGGTACCAGCCCCTGGGGAGCCCCACAATAGCATCCTTCACTTCAAAAAAACAATTCACCACTATCGTTCCCTGCCTCAGCCAACTTTGCATCCACCTGTCCCTTCTGGAAGACCACATACACCACCTCATTCACATTACCCTCAGCAACCCTCTCTGTTATCTCATCAAAAAGGCCTAGTTAGTTAAGCAGGAATTGCTTTGATGAAATCTCTGCTGGTTTTCTCTAATTCATCCCCATGTGTGCAAGCAACTGTTAATTTTACACCCTATTTTGAACAAGGGTGTAAGAATTGCAGTTCTCCAGGCTATTGGCACCACCCTGTCTCTGTGGAGGATTGGAAGATTACGGTCAATGCTTCCACAATTCGCCCTCTTATGATCCTCCTCATCCTCAGAACCATCTCATCTGGTCTTGGTGACTTCCAATTTTAAGTCCAGCCAGCCTTTCTAAGACCACCTCTTTGTCAATGTTTAGTCCATCTGTGGCAGCATGATCTTCTTCCTTGGTAAAGGCAGATGCAAAGTACTCATTTGGTACCTCAGCCATTCCCTCTGCCTCCATGCATAGGTTCCCCCTTTAGTCCCCATCCCTTCTTTCACTATTTATATGCCTTTGGAAGATTTCTGGATGATCAAGCGGGGCTGCTTTGTCCTGGATGGTGTTGAGCTTCTTTTAGGGACGGAGTTCCAGGATTTTGTCCCTGTGGTGTAGGTACACCCACAGTGCTGTTAGGGAGGGAGTTCCAGGATTTTGTCCGTGTGGTGTAGGTACACCCACAGTGCTGTTAGGGACGGAGTTCCAGGATTTTGTCCCTGTGGTGTAGGTACACCCACAGTGCTGTTAGGGAGGGAGTTCCAGGATTTTGTCCGTGTGGTGGAGGTGCACCCACAATGCTGTTAGGGAGGGAGTTCCAGGATTTTGTCCGTGTGGTGTAGGTACACCCACAGCGCTGTTAGAGAGGGAGTTCCAGGATTTTGTCCCTGTGGTGTAGGTACACCCACAGTGCTGTTAGGGAGGGAGTTCCAGGATTTTGTCCCTGTGGTGTAGGTACACCCACGGTGCTGTTAGGGAGGGAGTTCCAGGATTTTGACCCAGTGACAGTGAACGAACGGCCGATATATTTACCAGTCAGGATAGTGAGTGACTTCGAGGGGAATTTCCAGGTGGTGGTGTTCCCATGTTTGGAGGGTAGAGGATGTCCCACACACCCCCTCATTTGTGGGAATCTCCTGTCCCCACTATTTTCAGTCTACCAATGGAGTCTGAAACAAAAAAAGAGTCCTGTTGCATCCCAGTATAAGGAATCATGCGGAGTGGGTATTGTGGAAGCTTCCTTTATCATTGATCAATTTAAATTGAGACTGGATCAATTGATTAGTATAAAGCCTAAAGTCAATTGTATCATTTATAATACAATTTCAATTAATCAGATTTAGGAGATAAGGTTAAAATGAAATGAGGGAAGCTTTTGAATTTCATTAAATGCATTAATATGAAATTATATAGATCATAAGAGTTAAGCAAAAACTTAGTTAGTTAGGAAGTTAGCCTCCCTGTAAAATAAAGTGACATTAACTTGGGGAGCAGCTGATTGGCGAGTGGCTGGTCAGTCTTAGTTTATTCAGGTCTTAAGTCTATTTTTGTTGTGTCAGTTAATACTCAACTAAATAGAGGCACAGCAGGGCATGTCAGTCCCGTGGAATGCACGTCCTGTTCCATGTGGGAACTCCATCGCCCCTTGACATTCAATGACATTGCCATCACTGAATCCCCCAACAACATCCTTGGGGGGGTTATCATTGACCAGAAATTGAACTGGACCAGCCATATTAAATACTGCGGCTACAAGAGCAGGTCTGAGGCTGGGAATCCTGCAGTGAGTAACTCACCTCCTGACTCCCCAAAGTCTGTCCACCATCTACAAGGCACAAGTCAGGAGTGTGATGGAATACTCCCCACTTGCCTGGATGAGTGCAGCTCCCACAACATTCAAGAATCTGGGCACCATCCAGGACAAAGCAGCCCCACTTCATTGGCACCACATCCACAAACATTCACTCCCTCCACCACAGTAGCAGCAGTGTGTGTACCATCTACAAGATGTACTGCAGGAATTCACCAAGGCTCCTTCGACAGCACCTTCCAAACCCACGACCACTACCATCTAGAAGGACAAGGGCAGCAGACACATGGGAACACCACCACCTGGAAGTTCCCCTCCAAGTCACTCACCATCCTGACTTGGAAATATTTCGGCCATTCCTTCATTGTCACTGGGTCAAAATCCTGGAACTCCCTCCCTAACAGCACTGTGGGTGTACCTACACCACAAGGACAAAATCCTGGAACTCCCTCGCTAACAGCACTGTGGGTGTACCTACACCACACAGATAAAATCCTGGAACTCCCTCTCTAACAGCACTGTGGGTGTACCTACACCACACAGACAAAATCCTGGAACTCCCTCTCTAACAGCACTGTGGGTGTACCTACACAGCACCGACAAAATCCTGGAACTCCCTCCCTAACAGCACTGTGGGTGTACCAACACCACAAGGTCAAAATCCTGGAACTCCCACCCTAACAGCACTGTGAGTGTACCTACACCACACGGACAAAATCCTGGAACTCCCTCCCTAACAGCGCTGTGGTGTACCTACAACACACGGACAAAATCCTGGAACTCCATCTCTAACAATACTGTGGGTGTACCTACACCAAACGGACAAAATCCTAGAACTCCCTCCCTAACAGCACTGTGGGTGTACCTACACCACATGGACAAAATCCTGGTAATCCCACCCTAACAGCACTGTGGGTGTACCTACACCACAGGGACAAAATCCTGGAACTCCCTCCCTAACAGCACTGGGGGTGTACCTACACCACACGGACAAAATCCTGGAACTCCCTCTCTAACAGCACTGTGGGTGTACCTACACACCACCGACAAAATCCTGGAACTCCCTCCCTAACAGCACTGTGGGTGCACCTACACCGCACCGACAAAATCCTGGAACTCCCTCCCTAACAGCACTGAGGGTGTACCTACTCCACACGGACAAAATCCTGGAACTACCTCCCTAACAGCACTGTTGGTGTACCTAGACCACGGGGAAAAAATGCTGTAACTCCCTCCCTAACAGCACTATGGGTGTACCTGCACTACACGGACAAAATTCTCAAACTCCCTCCATAGCAGCACTGTAGGTGTACGAACACCACAGGGTATACAACTGGAACACCCTCCATAACAGCACTGTGGGTGTACCTACATTAGAGGGACAAAATCCTGGAACTCCCTCCCTAACAGCACTGTGGATGTACCTACACCACAGGGAAACAGTCCTGGACCTCCCTCCCTAACAGCACTGTGGGTGTACCAACATCTTGGGACAAATTCCTGGAACTCCCTCCCTAACAGCACAGTGGGTGTACCTACACCACACGGACAAAATCCTGGAACTCCCTCCCTAACAGCGCTGTGGGAGTTCCTACACCACATGGACAAAATACTGGAACTCCCTCCCTAACAGCACTGTGGGTGTAGCTACACCACATGGACAAAATCCTGGAACTCTCTCCCTAACAGCACTGTGTGTGTACCTACACGACACGGACAAAATCCTGGAACTCTCTCCCTAACAGCACCGTGGGTGTACCTACACCACAGGGACAAACTCCTGGAACTCCCTCAATAACAGCACCGTGGGTGTACCTACACGACACGGACAAAATCCTGGAACTCTCTCCCTAACAGCACTGTGTGTGTACCTACACCACATGGACAAAATCCTGGAACTCACTCTCTTACAGCACTGTGGGAGTACCTATACCACATGGACAATATCCTGGAACTCCCTCCCTAACAGCACTGTGGGAGTACCTATACCACATGGACAATATCCTGGAACTCCCTCCCTAACAGCACTGTGTGTGTACCTACACAACATGGTCAAAATCCTTGAACTCCCTCCCTAACAGCACTGTGAGTGTACCTACACCACAGGGACAAAATCCTGGAACGCCCACCCGAACAGCAATGTGGGTGTACCTACACCACACGGTCAAAATCCTGGAACTCCCTCCCTAACAGCACTGTGGGTGTACCTACACCACATGGACAAAATCCTGGAACTCCGTCCCTAACAGCGCTGTGGGTGTACCTACACCACAGGGACAATATCCTGGAACTCCTTCCCTAACAGCGCTGTGTGTGTACCTACACGACACAGACAAAATCCTGGAACTCTCTCCCTAAGAGCACTGTGGGTGCACCGACACCACACGGATAAAATCCTGGTAAACCCTCCCTAACAGCACTGTGGCTGTACCTACACCACACGGACAAAATCCTGCAACTCCTACCCTAACAGCACTGTGGCTGTACCTACACCACACGGACAAAATCCTGGAACTCCCTCCCTAACAGCACTGTGGGTGTACCTACACCAGACGGACAAATTCCTGGAACTCCGTCCCTAACAGCGCTGTGGGTGTACCTACACCACAGGGACAAAATCCTGGAACTCCCTCCCTAACAACACCGTGGGTGTACCTACACCACACGGACAAAATCCTGGAACTCCCTCCCTAACAGCACTGTGGGTGTACCTACACCACACGGACAAAATCCATGAACTCTCTCCTAACAGCACTGTGGGTGTACCTACACCACACGGACAAAATCCTGGAACTCCCTCCCTAACAGCACTGTGGGTGTACCTACACCACACGGACAAAATCCTGGAACTCCCTCCCTAACAGCACTGTTGGTGTACCTACACCACAGGGACAAAATCCTGGAACTCCCTCCCTAAAAGCACTGTGGGTGTACCTACACCACAGGGACAAAATCCTGGAACTCCCTCCCTAACAGCACTGTGGGTGTACCTACACCACACGGACAAAATCCTGGAACTCCCTCCCTAACAGCACTGTGGGTGTACCCACACCGCACGGGCAAAATCCTGGAACTCCCTCTCTAACAGCACTGTGGGTGTACCTACACCACACGGTCAAAATCCTGGAACTCCCTCCCTAACAGCACTGTGGGTGTACCCACACCAGATGGACAAAATCCTGGAATTCCCTCCCTAACAGCACCGTGGATGTACCTAGACCACGGGGAAAAAATGCTGTAACTCCCTCCCTAACAGCACTATGGGTGTACCTGCACTACACGGACAAAATTCTCAAACTCCCTCCATAGCAGCACTGTAGGTGTACGAACACCACAGGGTATACAACTGGAACACCCTCCATAACAGCACTGTGGGTGTACCTACATTAGAGGGACAAAATCCTGGAACTCCCTCCCTAACAGCACTGTGGATGTACCTACACCACAGGGAAACAGTCCTGGACCTCCCTCCCTAACAGCACTGTGGGTGTACCTACATCTTGGGACAAATTCCTGGAACTCCCTACCTAACAGCACAGTGGGTGTACCTACACCACACGGACAAAATCCTGGAACTCCCTCCCTAACAGCGCTGCGGTGTACCTATACCACATGGACAATATCCTGGAACTCCCTCCCTAACAGCACTGTGTGTGTACCTACACAACATGGTCAAAATCCTTGAACTCCCTCCCTAACAGCACTGTGAGTGTACCTACACCACAGGGACAAAATCCTGGAACGCCCACCCGAACAGCACTGTGGGTGTACCTACACCACATGGACAAAATCCTGGAACTCCGTCCCTAACAGCGCTGTGGGTGTACCTACACCACAGGGACAATATCCTGGAACTCATTCCCTAACAGCGCTGTGTGTGTACCTACACGACACAGACAAAATCCTGGAACTCTCTCCCTAAGAGCAGTGTGGGTGTACCGACACCACACGGATAAAATCCTGGTACACCCTCCCTAACAGCCCTGTGGCTGTACCTACACCACACGGACAAAATCCTGCAACTCCTACCCTAACAGCACTGTGGCTGTACCTACACCACACGGACAAAATCCTGCAACTCCTACCCTAACAGCACTATGTGTGTACCTACACCAGATGGACAAATTCCTGGAACTCCGTCCCTAACAGCGCTGTGGGTGTACCTACACCAAATGGACAAATTCCTGGAACTCACTACCTAACAGCACTGTGGAAGTACCTACACCACAGGGAAAAAATCCTGGAACTCCCTCCCTAACAGCACTGTGGGTGTACCTACATCACACAGACAAAATCCTGGAACTCGCTCCCTAACAGCACTGTAGGTGTACCTACACCACACGGACAAAATCCTGGAACTCCCTCCCTAACAGCACTGTGGGTGTACCTACACCACATGGACAAAATCCTGCAACAATTCCCTAACAGCACTGTGGGTGTACCTACATTACAGGGACAAAATCCTGCAACTCCCACCCTAACAGCACTGTGGGTGTACCTACACCAGATGGACAAAAACCTGGAACTCACTCCCTAACAACACAGGGGTGTACCTACACCACACGGACAATATCCTGGAACTCCCTCCCTAACAGCACTGTGGGTGTACCTACACCACACGGTCAAAATCCTGGAACGCCCTCCCTAACAGCACTGTGGGTGTACCTACAACAGATGGACAAATTCTTGGAACTCCCTTCCTAACAGCACTGTGGGTGTACCTACACCACATGGACAAAAACCTGGAACTCCCTCCCTAACAGCGCTGTGGGTGTACCTACACCACACGGACAATATCCTGGAACTCCCTCCCTAACAGCACTGTGGGTGTACCTACACCACACGGACAAAATCCTGGAACTCCCTCCCTAACAGCACTGTGGGTGTACCTACACAACACGGACAAAATCCTGGAACTACCTCCCTAACAGCGCTGTGGATGTACCTAAACCACAGGGACAAACTCCTGGAACTCCCTCCCTAACAGCACTGTGTGTGTTCCTACACCACATGGACAAATTCCTGGAACTCTCTCCCTAACAGCACTGTGGGTGTACCTACACCACACGGACAATATCCTGGAACTCCCTCCCTAACAGCGCCCTGGGTGTAACTACACCACACGGACAATATCCTGGAACTCCCACCCTAACAGCACTGTGGGTGTACCTACACCACACGGTCAAAATCCTGGAACTACCTCCCTAACAGCGCTGTGGATGTACCTAAACCACAGGGACAAACTCCTGGAACTCCCTCCCTAACAGCACTGCGTGTGTTCCTACACCACATGGACAAATTCCTGGAACTCTCTCCCTAACAGCACTGTGGGTGTACCTACGCCACACGCACAAACTCCTGGAAGTCCCTCCCTAACAGCACCGTGGATGTACCTAGACCACGGGAATAAAATGCTGTAACTCCCTCCCTAACAGCACTGTGGATGTACCTACACCACAGGGAAAAAGTCCTGGACCTCCCTCCCTAACAGCACTGTGGGTGTACCTACATCTTGGGACAAAATCCTGGAACTCCCTCCCTAACAGCACTGTGGGTGTACCTACATCAGATGGACAAATTCCTGGAACTCCCTCCCTAACAGCACAGTGGGTGTACCTACACCACACGGACAATATCCTGGAACTCCCTCCCTAACAGCGCTGTGGGAGTACCTATACCACATGGACAAAATCCTGGAACTCCCTCCCTAACAGCACTGTGTGTGTACGTACACCACATGGTCAAAATCCTTGAACTCCCTCCCTAAAAGCACTGTGGATGTACCTACACCACATGGACAAAATACTGGAACTCCCTCCCTAACAGCGCTGTGGGTGTACCTACACCACACGGTCAAAATCCTGGAACGCCCTCCCTAACAGCACTGTGGGTGTACCTACACCAGATGGACAAAATCCTGGAACTCCCTCCCTAACAGCACTGTGTGTGTACCTACACGACATTGACAAAATCCTGGAAATCTCTCCCTAACAGCACTGTGTGTGTACCTACACCACACGGACAAAATCCTGGAACTCCCTCCCTAACAGCACTGTGGGAGTACCTACACCACAGGGACAAACTCCTGGAACTCCCTCCCTAACAGCACTGTGGGTGTACCTACACGACACGGACAAAATCCTGGAACTCTCTCCCTAACAGCACTGTGGGTGTACCTACACCACATGGACAAATTCCTGGAACTCTCTCCCTAACAGCACTGTGGGTGTACCTACACCACACGGACAAAATCCTGGAACTACCTCCCTAACAGCGCTGTGGATGTACCTACACCACACGGACAAAATCCTGGAACTCCCTCCCTAACAGCACTGTGGGTGTACCTATGCCACACGGACAAACTCCTGTAAGTCCCTCCCTAACAGCACCGTGGATGTACCTAGACCACGGGGAAAAAATGCTGTAACTCCCTCCCTAACAGCACTATGGGTGTACCTGCACTACACGGACAAAATTCTCAAACTCCCTCCATAGCAGCACTGTAGGTGTACGAACACCACAGGGTATACAACTGGAACACACTCCATAACAGCACTGTGGGTGTACCTACATTAGAGGGACAAAATCCTGGAACTCCCTCCCTAACAGCACTGTGGATGTACCTACACCACAGGGAAACAGTCCTGGACCTCCCTCCCTAACAGCACTGTGGGTGTACCAACATCTTGGGACAAATTCCTGGAACTCCCTCCCTAACAGCACAGTGGGTGTACCTACACGACACGGACAAAATCCTGGAACTCCCTCCCTAACAGCGCTGTGGGAGATCCTACACCACATGGACAAAATACTGGAACTCCCTCCCTAACAGCACTGTGGGTGTAGCTACACCACATGGACAAAGTCCTGGAACTCACTCTCTTACAGCAATGTGGGAGTACCTATACCACATGGACAATATCCTGGAACTCCCTCCCTAACAGCACTGTGTGTGTACCTACACAACATGGTCAAAATCCTTGAACTCCCTCCCTAACAGCACTGTGAGTGTACCTACACCACAGGGACAAAATCCTGGAACGCCCACCCGAACAGCACTGTGGGTGTACCTACACCACACGGTCAAAATCCTGGAACTCCCTCCCTAACAGCACTGTGGGTGTACCTACACCACAGGGACAAAATCCTGGAACTCCGTCCCTAACAGCGCTGTGGGTGTACCTACACCACAGGGACAATATCCTGGAACTCCTTCCCTAACAGCGCTGGGGGTGTACCTACACGACACAGACAGAATCCCGGAACTCTCTCCCTAACAGCACTGTGGGTGTACCTACACCACACGGATAAAATCCTGGTACACACTCCCTAACAGCACTGTGGATGTACCTAAACCACAGGGACAAACTCCTGGAACTCCCTCCCTAACAGCACTATGGGTGTACCTACACTACACATAACAAAATTCTCAAACTCCCTCCATAACAGCACTGTGGGCGTACCAACACCACAGGGTAAACAACTGGAACACCCTCCATAACAGCACTGTGGGTGTACCTACACCACACGGACAAAATCCTGCAACTCCAATCCTAACAGCACTGTGGGTGTACCTACACCACACGGACAAATTCCTGGAATTCCGTCCCTAACAGCACTGTGGGAGTTCCTACACCACATGGACAAAATCCTGGAACTCCCACCATAACAGCACAGTGGGTGTACCTGCACCAGATGGACAAATTCCTGGAACTCCCTCCCTAACAGTACAATGGGTGTACCTACACCACACGGACAAAATCCTGGAACTCCGTCCCTAACAGCGCTTTGGGAGTTCCTACACCACATGGACAAAATCCTGGAACTCCCTCCCTAACAGCACTGTGGGTGTACCTACACCACATGGACAAAATCCTGGAACTCGGTCCCTAACAGCACTGTGGGTGTAGCAACACGACACGGACAAAATCCTGGAACTCTCTCCCTAACAGCACTGTGGGTGTACCTACACCACACGGACAAAATCCTGGAACTCCGTCCCTAACAGCGCTTTGGGAGTTCCTACACCACATGGACAAAATCCTGGAACTCCCTCCCTAACAGCACTGTGGGTGTACCTACACCACATGGACAAAATCCTGGAACTCCCTCCCTAACAGCACTGTGGGTGTACCTACACCACATGGACAAAATCCTGGAACTCCCTCCCTAACAGCACTGTGGGTGTACCTACACCACACGGACAAAATCCTGGAACTCAGTCCCTAACAGCACTGTGGGTGTAGCAACACGACACGGACAAAATCCTGGAACTCTCTCCCTAACAGCACTGTGGGTGTACCTACACAACACGGATAAAATCCTGCAACTACCTCCCTAACAGCGCTGTGGATGTACCTAAACCACAGGGACAAACTCCTGGAACTCCCTCCTTAACAGCGCTGTGGGTGTACCTACGCCACACGCACAAACTCCTGGAAGTCCCTCCCTAACAGCACCGTGGATGTACCTAGACCACGGGAATAAAATGCTGTAACTCCCTCCCTAACAGCACTATGGGTGTACCTACACAACACGGACAAAATTCTCAAACTCCCTCCATAACAGCACTATGGGTGTACCAACACCACAGGGTAAACAACTGGAACACCCTCAATAACAGCACTGTGGGTGTACCTACATTACAGGGACAAAATCCTGGAACTCCCTCCCTAACAGCACTGTGGGTGTACCTACACCACAGGGAAAAAGTCCTGGACCTCCCTCCCTAACAGCACTGTGGGTGTACCTACATGTTGGGACAAAATCCTGGAACTCCCTCCCTAACAGCACTGTGGGTGTACCTACACCACACGAACAAAATCCTGCAACTCCCACCCTAACAGCACTGTGGGTGTACCTACACCACACGGACAAATTCCTGGAACTCCCTCCCTAACAGCACTGTGTGTGTACCTACACCACATGGTCAAAATCCTGGAACTCCCTCCCTTACAGCACTGTGGGTGTACCTACACAACACTGACAATATCCTGGAACTCCTTCCCTAACAGCACTGTGGGTGTACCTACACAGCATGGACAAAATCCTGGAACTCGCTCCCGAACAGCACTGTGGATGTACCTAAACCACAGGGACAAACTCCTGGAACTCCCTCCCTAACAGCACCGTGGGTGTACCTACACGACACAGACAAAATCCTGGGACTCTCTCCCTAACAGCACTGTGGGTGTACCTACACCACATGGACAAAATCCTGGAACTCACTCCCTAACAGCACTGTGGATGTACGTAAACAAAAGGGACAAAGTCCTGGAACTCCCTCCCTAACAGCACTGTGTGCGTACCTACACCACATGGACAAAATCCTGCAACCCTTCCCGAACAGCACTGTGGGTGTACCTACACCAGATGGACAAATTCCTGCAACTCCCACCCTAACAGCACTGTGGGTGTACCTGCACCACACGGACAAAATCCTGCAACTCCCACCCTAACAGCACTGTGGGTGTACCTACACCAGATGGACAAATTCCTGGAACTCCCTCCCTAACAACACAGGGGTGTACCTACACCACATGGACAAAATCCTGGAACTCACTCCCTAACAGCACTGTGGAAGTACCTACACCACAGGGAAAGAATCCTGGTCCTCCCTCCCTAACAGCACTGTGGGTGTACCTACACCACACGGACAAAATCCTGCAACACTTTCCTTACAGCACTGTGGGTGTACCTACAATACAGGGACAAAATCCTGGATCTCCCTCCCTTACAGTACTGTGGATGTACCTACACCTCAGGGAAAAAGTCCTGGACCTCCCTCCCTAACAGCACTGTGGGTGTACCTACATCTTGGGACAAAATCCTGGAACTGCCTCCCTAATAGCACTGTGGGTGTACCTAAACCACACGAACAAAATCCGGCAATTCCCTCCCTAACAGCGCTGCGGTGTACCTACACCACAGGGACAAAATCCTGGAACGCCCACCCTAACAGCACTGTGGGTGTACCTACACCAGATGGTCAATATCCTGGAACTCCCTCCCTAACAGCACTGTGAGTGTACCTACACCACAGGGACAAAATCCTGGAACGCCCACCCTAACAGCACTGTGAGTGTACCTACACCACACGGTCAAAATCCTGGAACTCCCTCCCTAACGGCACTGTGGGTGTACCTACACCAGACGGACAATATGCTGGAACTCCTTCCCTAACAGCACTGTGTTTGTACCTACACGACACGGACAAAATCCTGGAATTCTCTCCCTAACAGCACTGTGGGTGTACCTACACGACACGGACAAAATCCTGGAACTCTCTTCCGAACAGCACTGTGGGTGTACCTACACCACACGGACAAAATCCTGGAACTACCTGCCTAACAGCACTGTGGGTGTACCTACACCACAGGAACAATCTCCTGGAACTCCCTCACTAACAGCACCGTGGGTGTACCTACACCACAGGCACAAAATGCTGTAACTCCATCCCTAACAGCGCTCTGTGTGTACCTACACCACATGGACAAAATCCTTGAACTCCCTCCCTAACAGCACTGTGTGTGTACCTATACCACATAGACAAAATCTTTGAACTCCATCCCTAACAGCACTGTGGAATTACCTACAACACAGTGAAAAAATCCTGGTCCTCCCTCCCAAACAGCACTGTGGGTGTACCTACACCAGATGGACAAATTCCTGCAACTCCCTCCCTAACAGCACTGTGTGTGTACCTACACCACACGGACAAAATCCTGGAACTCCCACCCAAACAGCACTGTGGGTGTACCTACACCAGATGGACAAATTCCTGGAACTCCCTCCCTAACAACACAGGGGTGTACCTACTCCACAGGACAAAATCCTGGAACCCCCACCCTAACAGCACTGGGGGTGTACCTACACCACACGGACAAAATCCTGGAACTCCGTCCCTAACAGCACTGTGGGTGTACCTACACCACATGGACAAAATCCTGGAACTCCCTCCCTAACAGCACTGTGGGTGTACCTACACCACATGGACAAAATCCTGGAACTCCCTCCCTAACAGCACTGTGGGTGTACCTACACCACATGGATAAAATCCTGGAACACCGTCCCTAACAGCACTGTGGGTGTAGCAACACGACACGGACAAAATCCTGGAACTCTCTCCCTAACAGCACTGTGGGTGTACCTACACAACACGGACAAAATCCTGGAACTCCCTCCCTAACAGCACTGTGGGTGTACCTACACCACACGGACAAAATCCTGGAACTCTCTCCCTAACAGCACTGTGGGTGTACCTACACCACACGGACAAAATCCTGGAACTCCCTCCCTAACAGCACTGTGGGTGTACCTACACCACACGGACAAGATCCTGGAACTCTCTCCCTAACAGCACTGTGGGTGTACCTACACAACACGGATAAAATCCTGCAACTACCTCCCTAACAGCGCTGTGGATGTACCTAAACCACATGGACAAACTCCTGGAACTCCCTCCCTAACAGCGCTGCGGGTGTACCTACACCACACGCACAAACTCCTGGAAGTCCCTCCCTAACAGCACCGTGGATGTACCTAGACCACGGGAATAAAATGCTGTAACTCCCTCCCTAACAGCACTATGGGTGTACCTACACTACACGGACAAAATTCTCAAACTCCCTCCATAACAGCACTATGGGTGTACCAACACCACAGGGTAAACAACTGGAACACCCTCCATAACAGCACTGTGGGTGTACCTACATTACAGGGACAAAATCCTGGAACTCCCTCCCTAACAGCACTGTGGATGTACCTACACCACAGGAAAAAAGTCCTGGACCTCCCTCCCTAACAGCACTGTGGGTGTACCTACATGTTGGGACAAAATCCTGGAACTCCCTCCCTAACAGCACTGTGGGTGTACCTACACCACACGAACAAAATCCTGCAACTCCCAACCTAACAGCACTGTGGGTGTACCTACACCACACGGACAAAATCCTGCAACTCCCACCCTAACAGCACTGTGGGTGTACCTACACCAGATGGACAAATTCCTGGAACTCCCTCCCTAACAGCACTGTGGGTGTACCTACACCACATGGTCAAAATCCTGGAACTCCCTCCCTTACAGCACTGTGGGTGTACCTACACAACACTGACAATATCCTGGAACTCCTTCCCTAACAGCACTGTGGGTGTACCTAAACCACAGGGACAAACTCCTGGAACTCCCTCCCTAACAGCACCGTGGGTGTACCTACACGACACGGACAAAATCCTGGAACTCTCTCCCTAACAGCACTGTGGGTGTACCTACACCACATGGACAAAATCCTGGAACTCACTCCCTAACAGCACTGTGGATGTACGTAAACAAAAGGGACAAAGTCCTGGAACTCCCTCCCTAACAGCACTGTGTGCGTACCTACACCACAATGACAAAATCCTGCAACCCTTCCCGAACAGCACTGTGGGTGTACCTACATGTTGGGACAAAATCCTGGAACTCCCTCCCTAACAGCACTGTGGGTGTACCTACACCAGATGGACAAATTCCTGCAACTCCCACCCTAACAGCACTGTGGGTGTACCTGCACCACACGGACAAAATCCTGCAACTCCCACCCTAACAGCATTGTGGGTGTACCTACACCAGATGGACAAATTCCTGGAACTCCCTCCCTAACAACACAGGGGTGTACCTACACCACATGGACAAAATCCTGGAACTCACTCCCTAACAGCACTGTGGAAGTACCTACACCACAGGGAAAGAATCCTGGTCCTCCCTCCCTAACAGCACTGTGGGTGTACCTACACCACACGGACAAAATCCTGCAACACTTTCCTTACAGCACTGTGGGTGTACCTACAATACAGGGACAAAATCCTGGATCTCCCTCCCTTACAGTACTGTGGATGTACCTACACCACAGGGAAAAAGTCCTGGACCTCCCTCCCTAACAGCACTGTGGGTGTACCTACATCTTGTGACAAAATCCTGGAACTCCCTCCCTAACAGCACTGTGGGTGTACCTACACCACACGAACAAAATCCAGAAATTCCCACCCTAACAGCACTGTGGGTGTACCTACACCACATGGACAAAATCCTGCAACTCCCACCCTAACAGTACAGTGGGTGTACCTACACCACACGGACAAAATCCTGGATTTCCGTCCCTAACAGCACTGTGGGTGTACCTACACCTCATGGACAAAATCCTGGAACTCCCTCCCTAACAGCACTGTGGGAGTACCTATACCACATGGACAAAATCCTGGAACTCCCTCCCTAACAGCACTGTGGGTGTACCTACACCACAGGGACAAAATCCTGGAACTCCCTCCCTAACAGCACTGTGGGTGTACCTACACCACAGGGACAAAATCCTGGAAATACCTCCCTAACAGCACTGTGGGTGTACCTACACCTCATGGACAAAATCCAGGAACTCCCTCCCTAACAGCACTGTGGGTGCACCTACACCGCATGGACAAAATCCTGGAACTCCCTCCCTAACAGCACTGTGGGTGTACCTACACCACAGGGACAAAATCCTGGAACGCCCACCCTAACAGCACTGTGGGTGTACCTACACCACACGGTCAAAATCCTGGAACTCCCTCCCTAACAGCACTGTGGGTGTACCTACACCACACGGTCAAAATCCTGGAACTCCCTCCCTAACGGCACTGTGGGTGTACCTACACCACATGGACAAATTCCTGGAACTCGCTCCCTAACAGCACTGTGGGTGAACCTAAACCACAGGGACAAACTGCTGGAACTCCCTCCCTAACAGCACCGTGGGTGTACCTACACGACACGGACAAAATCCTGGAACTCACTCCCTAACAGCACTGTGGGTGTACCTACACCAAACGGACAAAATCCTGGAACTACCTCCCTAACAGCGCTGTGGGTGTACCTACATCTTGGGACAAAATCCTGGAACTCCCTCCCTAACAGCACTGTGGGTGTACCTACACCACATGGACAAAATCCTGGAACTCCCTCCCTAACAGCACTGTGGGTGTACCTACACCAGATAGACAAATTCCTGGAACTCCCTCCCTAACAGTACAGTGGGTGTACCTACACCACACGAACAAAATCCTGGAACTCCCTCCCTAACAGCACTGTGTTTGTACCTACACGACACGGACAAAATCCTGGAACTAACTCCCTAACAGCACTGTGGGTGTACCTACACCACACGGACAAAATCCTGGAACTCCCTCCTTAACAGCACTGTGGGTGTACCTAAACCACACGGACAAAATCCTGGAACTCCCTCCCTAACAGCACTGTGGGTGTACCTACACGACACGGACAAAATCCTGGACCTCTCTCCCCATCAGCACTGTGGGTGTACCTACACCACACGGACAAAATCCTGGAACTAACTGCCTAACAGCGCTGTGGATCTACCTAAACCACAGGGACAATCTCCTGGAACTCCCTCCCTAACAGCGCTCTGTGTGTACCTACACCACATGGACAAAATCCTTGAACTCCCTCCCTAACAGCACTGTGGGTGTACCTAAACCACATGGACAAAATCCTTGAACTCCCTCCCTAACAGAACTGTGGAATTACCTACACCACAGTGAAAAAATCCTGGTCCTCCCTCCCTAACAGCACTGTGGGTGTACCTACACCACACGGACAAAATCCTGCAACACTTCCCGAACAACACTGTGGGTGTACCTACATGTTGGGACAAAATCCTTGAACTCCCTCCCTAACAGCACTGTGGGTGTACCTACACCACACGGACAAAATCCTGCAACACTTCCCGAACAGCACTGTGGGTATACCTACATGCTGGGACAAAATCCTTGAACTCCCTCCCTAACAGCACTGTGGGTGTACCTACACCAGATGGACAAATTCCTGCAACTCCCACCCTAACAGCACTTTGGGTGTACCTACACCACACGGACAAAATCCTGCAACTCCCACCCTAACAGCACTGTGGGTGTACCTACACCAGATGGACAAATTCCTGGAACTCCCTCCCTAACAACACAGGGGTGTACCTACTCCACAGGACAAAATCCTGGAACCCCCACCCTAACAGCACTGGGGGTGTACCTACACCACACGGTCAAAATCCTGGAACTCCCTCCCTAACAGTACTGTGGGTGTACCTACACCAGATGGACAAATTCCTAGAACTCCCTCCCTAACAGCGCTGTGGGTGTACCTACACCACATGGTCAAAATCCTGGAACTCCCTCCCTAACAGCGCTGTGGGTGTACCTACACCACACGGACAAAATCCTGGAACTCCCTCCCTAACAGCGCTGTGTGTGTACCTACACCATTTGGACAAAATCCTTGAACTCCCTCCCTAACAGCACTGTGTGTGTACCTACACCATTTGGACAAAATCCTTGAACTCCCTCCCTAACAGCACTGTGGGTGTACCTATACCACATGGACAAAATCCTTGAACTCCCTCCCTAACAGCACTGTGGAAGTACCTACACCACAGGGAAAAAATCCTGGTCCTCCCTCCCTAACAGCACTGTGGGTGTACCTACACCACACGGACAAAATCCTGCAACACTTCCCTAACAGCACTGTGGGAGTTCCTACACCACATGGATAAAATCCTGGAACTCCCTCCCTAACAGCACTGTGGGTGTACCTACACCACAGGGAAAGAATCCTGGTCCTCCCTCCCTAACAGCACTGTGGGTGTACCTACACCACACGGACAAAATCCTGCAACACTTTCCTTACAGCACTGTGGGTGTACCTACAATACAGGGACAAAATCCTGGATCTCCCTCCCTTACAGTACTGTGGATGTACCTACACCACAGGGAAAAAGTCCTGGACCTCCCACCCTAACAGCACTGTGGGTGTACCTTCATCTTGGGACAAAATCCTGGAACTCCCTCCCTAACAGCACTGTGGGTGTACCTACACCACACGAACAAAATCCTGCAACTCCCACCCTAACAGCACTGTGGGTGTACCTACATCAGATAGACAAATTCCTGGAACTCCCTCCCTAACAGTACAGTGGGTGTACCTACACCACACGGACAAAATCCTGGAACTCCGTCCCTAACAGCGCTTTGGGAGTTCCTACACCACATGGACAAAATCCTGGAACTCCCTCCCTGACAGGACTGTGGGTGTACCTACACCACAGGGACAAAATCCTGGAACGCCCACCCTAACAGCACTGTGGGTGTACCTACACCACATGGACAAAATCCTGGAACACCGTCCCTAACAGCACTGTGGGTGTACCAACACCAGACGGACAATATCCTGGAACTCCTTCCCTAACAGCACTGTGTTTGTACCTACACGACACGGAGAAAATCCTGGAACTCTCTCCCTAACAGCACTGTGGGTGTACCTACACCACACGGACAAAATCCTGGAACTCCCTCCTTAACAGCGCTGTGGATGTACCTAAACCAGAGGGACAAACTCCTGGAACTCCCTCGCTAACAGCACTGTGGGTGTACCTACACGACACGGACAAAATCCTGGAACTCTCTCCCTAACAGCACTGTGGGTGCACCTACACGACAGGGACAAAATCCTTGAACTCCCTCCCTAACAGCACTGTGGAATTACCTACACCACAGTGAAAAAATCCTGGTCCTCCCTCCCAAACAGCACTGTGGGTGTACCTACTTCACACGGACAAAATCTTGCAACACTTCCCGAACAGCACTGTGGGTGTACCTACATGTTGGGACAAAATCCTGGAACTCCCTCCCTAACAGCACTGTGGGTGTACCTACACCAGATGGACAAATTCCTGCAACTCCCTCCCTAACAACACAGGGGTGTACCTACTCCACAGGACAAAATCCTGGAACCACCACCCTAACAGCACTGGGGGTGTACCTACACCACACGGTCAAAATCCAGGAACTCCCTCCCTAACAGCGCTGTGGGTGTACCTACACCACATGCTCAAAATCCTGGAACTCCCTCCCTAACAGCGCTGTGAGTGTACCTACACCACAGGGACAAAATCCTGGAACACCCTCCCTAACAGCACTGTGGGTGTACCTACACCAGATGGACAAATTCCTAGAACTCCCTCCCTAACAGCGCTGTGGGTGTACCTACACCACATGGTCAAAATCCTGGAACTCCCTCCCTAACAGCGCTGTGAGTGTACCTACACCACAGGGACAAAATCCTGGAACACCCTCCCTAACAGCACTGTGGGTGTACCTACACCACACGGACAAAATCCTGGAACACCCTCCCTAACAGCACTGTGTGTGTACCTACACCACACGGACAAAATCCTGGAACTCACTCCCTAACAGCACTGTGGAAGTACCTACACCACAGGGAAAAAATCCTGGTCCTCCCTCCCTAACAGCACTGTGGGTGTACCTACACCACACGAACAAAATCCTGCAACACTTCCCTAACAGCACTGTTGGTGTAGCTACATTACAGGGATAAAATCCTGGAACTCCCTCCCTAACAGCACTGTGGATGTACCTACACCACAGGGAAAAAGTCCTGGACCTCCCTCCCTAACCTCACTGTGGGTGTACCTTCATCTTGGGACAAAATCCTGGAACTCCCTCCCTAACAGCACTGTGGGTGAACGTACACCACACGAACAAAATCCTGCAACTCCCACCCTAACAGCACTGTGGGTGTACCTACACCACACGGTCAAAATCCTGGAACTCCCTCCCTAACAGCACTGTAGGTGTACCTACACTACACGGACAAAATTCTCAAACTCCCTCCATAACAGCACTGTAGGTGTACCTACACTACACGGACAAAATTCTCAAACTCCCTCCATAACAGCAATGTGGGTGTACCTACACCACAGGGTAAACAGCTGGAACACCTTCCCTAACAGCACCTTGGGTGTACTGATACCACAAGGACAAAATCCTCGAACTCCCTCCCTAACAGCACTGTGGGAGTACCTATACCACAAGGACAAAATCCTTGAACTCCCTCCCTAACAGCACTGTGGGTGTACCTACACGACTCGGACAAAATCCTTGAACTCCCTCCCTAACATCACTGTGGAAGTACCTACACCACAGGGAAAAAATCCTGGTCCTCCCTCCCTAGCAGCACTGTGTGTGTACCTACACCACACGGACAAAATCGTGCAACACTTCTCTAACAGCACTGTGTGTGTACCTACACCACACGGACAAAATCCTGCAACACATCCCTTACAGCACTATGGGTGTACCTACATTACAGGGACAAAATCCTGGTCCTCCCTCCCTAAAAGCACTGTGTGTGTACCTACAACACAAGAACAAAATCCTGGAACTCCCTCCCTAACAGCGCTGTGGGTGTACATACACCACACGGACAAACTCCTGGAACTCCCTCCCTAATAGCACCGTGGATGTACCTAGACCACGGGGATAAAATGCTGTAACGCCCTCCCTAACAGCACTATGGGTGTACCTATACCACACGGACACAATGTTTGAACTCCCTCCCTAACAGCACTGTGTGTGTACCTATACCACATGGACAAAATCGTTGAACTCCCTCCCTAACTGCACTGTGGATGTACCTACACCAGAGGGAAAAAGTCCTGGACCTCCCTCCCTAACAGCACTGTGGGTGTACCTACACCTTGGGACAAAATCCTGGAACTCCCTCCCTAACAGCACTGTGGGTGTACCTACACCACACGGACAAAATCCTGCCACTCCCTCCCTAACAGCACTGTGGGTGTACCTACACCACACGGACAAAATCCTGCGACTCCCACCCTAACAGCATTGTGGGTGTACCTACACCAGATGGACAAATTCCTGGAACTCTGTCCCTAACAGCGCTGTGGGTGTACCTACACTACACGGACAAAATTCTCAAACTCCCTCCATAACAGCAATGTGGGTGTACCTACACCACAGGGTAAACAGCTGGAACACCCTCCCTAACAGCACTGTGGGTGTACTGATACCACAAGGACAAAATCCTGGTACTCCCTCCCTAACAGCACTGTGGGTGTACCTACACGACTCGGACAAAATCCTTGAACTCCCTCCCTAACATCACTGTGGAAGTACCTACACCACAGGGAAAAAATCCTGGTCCTCCCTCCCTAGCAGCTCTGTGTGTGTACCTACACCACACGGACAAAATCGTGCAACACTTCTCTAACAGCACTGTGGGTGTACCTACACCACACGGACAAAATCCTGCAACACATCCCTTACAGCACTATGGGTGTAACTACATTACAGGTACAAAATCCTGGACCTCCCTCCCTAAAAACACTGTGGATGTACCTACAACACAAGAACAAAATCCTGGAACTCCCTCCCTAACAGCGCTGTGGGTGTACATACACCACACGGACAAAGTCCTGGAACTCCCTCCCTAATAGCACCGTGGATGTACCTAGACCACGGGGATAAAATGCTGTAACGCCCTCCCTAACAGCACTATGGGTGTACCTATACCACACGGACAAAATCTTTGAACTCCCTCCCTAACAGCACTGTGGATGTACCTACACCAGAGGGAAAAAGTCCTGGACCTCCCTCCCTAACAGCACTGTGGGTGTACCTACACCTTGGGACAAAATCCTGGAACTCCCTCCCTAACAGCACTGTGGGTGTACCTACACCACACGGACAAAATCCTGCCACTCCCTCCCTAACAGCACTGTGGGTGTACCTACACCAGATGGACAAATTCCTGGAACTCCCTCCCTAATAGCACTGTGGGTGTACCTACACCACACGGACAAAATCCTGCCACTCCCTCCCTAACAGCACTGTGGGTGTACCTACACCACACGGACAAAATCCTGCCACTCCCTCCCTAATAGCACTGTGGGTGTACCTACACCGCACCGACAAAATCCTGCAACACTTCCCGAACAGCACTGTCGGTGTACCTACATGTTGGGACAAAATCCTTGAACTCCCTCCCTAACAGCACGGTGTGTGTACCTACACCACACGGACAAAACTCTGGAACTCCCTCCCTAACAGCGCCATGGGTGTACCTACACCACAGGGACAAAATCCTGGAACTCCCTCCCTAACAGCGCTGTGGGAGTACCTACACCACAGGGACAAAATCCTGGAAATCCCTCCCTTACAGCACTGTGGGTGTACCTACAACACAAGAACAAAATCCTGGAACTCCCTCCCTAACAGCGCTGTGGGTGTACCTACACCACATGGACAAATTCCTGCAACACTTCCCTAACAGAACTGTGGGTGCACCTACATTACAGGGACAAAATCCTGGAACTCCCTCGCTAACAGCACTGTGGATGTACCTATACCACAGGGAAAAAGTCCTGGACCTCCCTCCCTAACAGCACTGTGGGTGTACCTACACCACACGGACAAAATCCTGCGACTCCCACCCTAACAGCACTGTGGGTGTACCTACACCAGATGGACAAATTCCTGGAACTCTGTCCCTAACAGCGCTGTGGGTGTACCTACACCACATGGACAAATTCCTGGAACTCACTCCCTAACAACACTGTGGGTGTACCTACACCACACGGTCAAAATCCTGGAACTCCCTCCCTAACAGCACTGTGGGTGTACCTACATTACAGGGACAAAATCCTGGAACTTCCTCGCTAACAGTACTGTGGATGTACCTACACAACAGGGAAAAAGTCCTGGACCTCCGCCCCTAACAGCACTGTGGGTGTACCTACACCAGATGGACAAATTCCTGGAACTCCCTCCCTAACAACACCGGGGTGTCCATACACCACATGGACAAAATCCTGGAACTCCCTCCCTAACAGCACTGTGGGTGTACCTACACCACACGGTCAAAATCCTGGAACTCCCTCCCTAACAGCACTGTGGGTGTACCTACACCACACGGTCAAAATCCTGGAACTCCCTCCCTAACAGCACTGTGGGTGTACCTACACCAGATGGACAAATTCCTGGAACTCCCTCCCTAACAGCACTGTGGGTGTACCTACACCATATGGTCAAAATCCTGGAACTCCCTCCCTAACAGCATTGTGGGTGTACCTACACCACACGGACAAAATCCTGGAACTCCCTCCCTAACAGCACTGTGGGTGTACCTACACCACAGGGACAAAATCGTGGAACTCTCTCCCTAACAGCACTGTGTGTGTACCTACAACACATGGACAAAATCCTTGAACTCCCTCCCTAACAGCACTGTGTGTGTACCTACACCACAGGGAAAAAATCCTGGTCCTCCCTCCCTAACAGCACTGTGTGTGTACCTACACCACTTGGACAAAATCCTTGAACTCCCTCCCTAACAGCACTGTGGGTGTACCTACACCACATGGACAAAATCCTTGAACTCCCTCCCTAACAGCACTGTGGAAGTACCTACACCACAGGGAAAAAATCCTGGTCCTCCCTCCCTAACAGCACTGTGGGTGTACCTACACCACAGGGACAAAATCCTGCAACACTTCCCGATCAGCACTGTGGGTGTACCTTCATCTTGGGTCAAAATCCTGGAACTCCCTCCCTAACAGCGCTGTGAGTGTACCTACACCACACGGACAAAATCCTGGAACACCCTCCCTAACAGCACTGTGGGTGTACCTACACCACACGGACAAAATCCTGGAACTCCCTCCCTAACAGCACTGTGTGTGTACCTACACCACACGGACAAAATCCTGGAACTCCCTCCCTAACAGCACTGTGGAAGTACCTACACCACAGGGAAAAAATCCTGGTCCTCCCTCCCTAACAGCACTGTGGGTGTACCTACACCACACGGACAAAATCCTGCAACACTTCCCTAACAGCACTGTTGGTGTAGCTACATTACAGGGATAAAATCCTGGAACTCCCTCCCTAACAGCACTGTGGATGTACCTACACCACAGGGAAAAAGTCCTGGACCTCCCTCCCTAACCTCACTGTGGGTGTACCTTCATCTTGGGACAAAATCCTGGAACTCCCTCCCTAACAGCACTGTGGGTGAACGTACACCACACGAACAAAATCCTGCAACTCCCACCCTAACAGCACTGTGGGTGTACCTACACCACACGGTCAAAATCCTGGAACTCCCTCCCTAACAGCACTGTAGGTGTACCTACACTACACGGACAAAATTCTCAAACTCCCTCCATAACAGCACTGTAGGTGTACCTACACTACACGGACAAAATTCTCAAACTCCCTCCATAACAGCAATGTGGGTGTACCTACACCACAGGGTAAACAGCTGGAACACCTTCCCTAACAGCACCTTGGGTGTACTGATACCACAAGGACAAAATCCTCGAACTCCCTCCCTAACAGCACTGTGGGAGTACCTATACCACAAGGACAAAATCCTTGAACTCCCTCCCTAACAGCACTGTGGGTGTACCTACACGACTCGGACAAAATCCTTGAACTCCCTCCCTAACATCACTGTGGAAGTACCTACACCACAGGGAAAAAATCCTGGTCCTCCCTCCCTAGCAGCACTGTGTGTGTACCTACACCACACGGACAAAATCGTGCAACACTTCTCTAACAGCACTGTGTGTGTACCTACACCACACGGACAAAATCCTGCAACACATCCCTTACAGCACTATGGGTGTACCTACATTACAGGGACAAAATCCTGGTCCTCCCTCCCTAAAAGCACTGTGTGTGTACCTACAACACAAGAACAAAATCCTGGAACTCCCTCCCTAACAGCGCTGTGGGTGTACATACACCACACGGACAAACTCCTGGAACTCCCTCCCTAATAGCACCGTGGATGTACCTAGACCACGGGGATAAAATGCTGTAACGCCCTCCCTAACAGCACTATGGGTGTACCTATACCACACGGACACAATGTTTGAACTCCCTCCCTAACAGCACTGTGTGTGTACCTATACCACATGGACAAAATCGTTGAACTCCCTCCCTAACTGCACTGTGGATGTACCTACACCAGAGGGAAAAAGTCCTGGACCTCCCTCCCTAACAGCACTGTGGGTGTACCTACACCTTGGGACAAAATCCTGGAACTCCCTCCCTAACAGCACTGTGGGTGTACCTACACCACACGGACAAAATCCTGCCACTCCCTCCCTAACAGCACTGTGGGTGTACCTACACCACACGGACAAAATCCTGCGACTCCCACCCTAACAGCACTGTGGGTGTACCTACACCAGATGGACAAACACCTGGAACTCCCTCCCTAACAGCACTGTGGGTGTACCTACACTACACGGACAAAATTCTCAAACTCCCTCCATAACAGCAATGTGGGTGTACCTACACCACAGGGTAAACAGCTGGAACACCCTCCCTAACAGCACTGTGGGTGTACTGATACCACAAGGACAAAATCCTGGTACTCCCTCCCTAACAGCACTGTGGGTGTACCTACACGACTCGGACAAAATCCTTGAACTCCCTCCCTAACATCACTGTGGAAGTACCTACACCACAGGGAAAAAATCCTGGTCCTCCCTCCCTAGCAGCTCTGTGTGTGTACCTACACCACACGGACAAAATCGTGCAACACTTCTCTAACAGCACTGTGGGTGTACCTACACCACACGGACAAAATCCTGCAACACATCCCTTACAGCACTATGGGTGTACCTACATTACAGGTACAAAATCCTGGACCTCCCTCCCTAAAAACACTGTGGATGTACCTACAACACAAGAACAAAATCCTGGAACTCCCTCCCTAACAGCGCTGTGGGTGTACATACACCACACGGACAAAGTCCTGGAACTCCCTCCCTAATAGCACCGTGGATGTACCTAGACCACGGGGATAAAATGCTGTAACGCCCTCCCTAACAGCACTATGGGTGTACCTATACCACACGGACAAAATCTTTGAACTCCCTCCCTAACAGCACTGTGGATGTACCTACACCAGAGGGAAAAAGTCCTGGACCTCCCTCCCTAACAGCACTGTGGGTGTACCTACACCTTGGGACAAAATCCTGGAACTCCCTCCCTAACAGCACTGTGGGTGTACCTACACCTTGGGACAAAATCCTGCCACTCCCTCCCTAACAGCACTGTGGGTGTACCTACACCACACGGACAAAATCCTGCCACTCCCTCCCTAACAGCACTGTGGGTGTACCTACACCACACGGACAAAATCCTGCCACTCCCTCCCTAATAGCACTGTGGGTGTACCTACACCGCACCGACAAAATCCTGCAACACTTCCTGAACAGCACTGTGGGTGTACCTACATGTTGGGACAAAATCCTTGAACTCCCTCCCTAACAGCACTGTGGGTGTACCTACACCACACGGACAAAACTCTGGAACTCCCTCCCTAACAGCGCCATGGGTGTACCTACACCACAGGGACAAAATCCTGGAACTCCCTCCCTAACAGCGCTGTGGGAGTACCTACACCACAGGGACAAAATCCTGGAAATCCCTCCCTTACAGCACTGTGGGTGTACCTACAACACAAGAACAAAATCCTGGAACTCCCTCCCTAACAGCGCTGTGGGTGTACCTACACCACATGGACAAATTCCTGCAACACTTCCCTAACAGAACTGTGGGTGCACCTACATTACAGGGACAAAATCCTGGAACTCCCTCGCTAACAGCACTGTGGATGTACCTACACAACAGGGAAGAAGTCCTGGACCTCCCTCCCTAACAGCACTGTGGGTGTACCTACACCACACGGACAAAATCCTGCGACTCCCACCCTAACAGCATTGTGGGTGTACCTACACCAGATGGACAAATTCCTGGAACTCTGTCCCTAACAGCGCTGTGGGTGTACCTACACCACATGGACAAATTCCTGGAACTCACTCCCTAACAACACTGTGGGTGTACCTACACCACACGGACAAAATAATGCAACTCACTCCCTAACAGCACTCTGTGTACCTACACCACAGGACAATATACTGGAACACCCACCCTAACAGCACTGTGGGTGTACCTACACCACACGGTCAAAATCCTGGAACTCCCTCCCTAACAGCACTGTGGGTGTACCTACATTACAGGGACAAAATCCTGGAACTTCCTCGCTAACAGTACTGTGGATGTACCTACACAACAGGGAAAAAGTCCTGGACCTCCGCCCCTAACAGCACTGTGGGTGTACCTACACCAGATGGACAAATTCCTGGAACTCCCTCCCTAACAACACCGGGGTGTCCATACACCACATGGACAAAATCCTGGAACTCCCTCCCTAACAGCACTGTGGGTGTACCTACACCAGATGGACAAATTCCTGGAACTCCCTCCCTAACGGCACTGTGGGTGTACCTACACCAGATGGACAAATTCCTGGAACTCCCTCCCTAACAGCACTGTGGGTGTACCTACACCATATGGTCAAAATCCTGGAACTCCCTCCCTAACAGCATTGTGGGTGTACCTACACCACACGGACAAAATCCTGGAACTCCCTCCCTAACAGCACTGTGGGTGTACCTACACCACAGGGAAAAAATCCTGGTCCTCCCTCCCTAACAGCACTGTGTGTGTACCTACACCACTTGGACAAAATCCTTGAACTCCCTCCCTAACAGCACTGTGGGTGTACCTACACCACATGGACAAAATCCTTGAACTCCCTCCCTAACAGCACTGTGGAAGTACCTACACCACAGGGAAAAAATCCTGGTCCTCCCTCCCTAACAGCACTGTGGGTGTACCTACACCACAGGGACAAAATCCTGCAACACTTCCCGATCAGCACTGTGGGTGTACCTTCATCTTGGGACAAAATCCTGGAACTCTCTCCCTAACAGCACTGTGGGTGAACCTACACCACACGAACAAAATCCTGCAACTCCCACCCTAACAGCACTGTGGGTGTACCTATGCCGCATGGACAAAATCCTGGAACTCCCTCCCTAACAGCACTGTGGGTTTACCTACACCACATGGTCAAAATCCTGGAACTCCCTCCCTAACAGCACTGTGGGTGTACCTACACCACATGGACAAAATCCTGGAACTCCCTCCCTAACAGCACTGTGGGTGTACCTACACCACAGGGAAAAAATCCTGGTCCTCCCTCCCTAACAGCACTGTGTGTGTACCTACACCACATGGACAAAATCCTGCAACACTTCCCTAACAGCACTGTGGGTGTACCTACATTACAGGGATAAAATCCTGGACCTCCCTCCCTAACAGCACTGTGGGAGTACCTTCATCTTGGGACAAAATCCTGGAACTCCCTCCCTTAAAGCACTGCGGGGAAAACTACACCACACGAACAAAATCCTGCAACTCCCACCCTAACAGCACTGTGGGTGTACCTACACCAGATGGACAAATTCCTGGAACTCCCTCCCTAACAGCACAGGGGTGTACCTACACCACACGGACAAAATTCTGAAACTCCGTCCCTAACAGCACTGTGGGTGTACCTACACCACATGGACAAAATCCTGGAACTCCCTCCCTAACAGCACTGTGGGTGTACCTACACCACACGGTCAAAATCCTGGAACTCCCTCCTTAACAGCACTGTGGGTGTACCTACGCAGCATGGACAAAATGATAGAGTTTTGTAGGAATCTGTGTGTCTCTGCTTGTATTAAATCACAAATTGTGTCTCAATGTCCATGTAATAAAAGAGTTTTGTAGGACTGGGTGTGTCTCTATATCTTTAAACTCACACATTGGGTCTCACTGTCGATGTAATGAAAGAGTTTTGAAGGAATCTGTGTGTCTCTGCATCTTTAAACTCACACTTTGTATCTCACTGTGCATGTAATCAAAGAGTTTTGCAGGACTGGATGTGTCTCTGTATCTTTAAAGTCACACATTGGGTCTCACTTTCCATGTAATGAAAGAGTTTTCTGGGAATCTGTGTGTCTCTGTATCTTTTAACTTACACATTGTGTCTCACTTTCCATGAAATGAAAGAGTTTTGTAGCAATCTGTGTGTTTCTGCATCTTTACACTCGCACATTGTGTCTCACTTTCCATGTAATGAAATAGTTTTGTAGGAATCTGTGTGTCTCTGCATCTTTAAGCTCACACATTGTCTCACTGTCCATGTGATGAAAGAGTTTTGTAGGAATCTGGGGGTATCTGCATCTTTAAACTCACACATTGTGTCTCACTGTCCATGTAATGAAAGAGTTTTGTAGGAATCTGTGTGTCTCTGCATCTTTAAACTCACACTTTTTTCTCTCTGTGCATGTAATAAAAGAGTTTTGTAGGCCTGCGTGTGTCTCTGTATCTTTAAACTCACACATTGGGTCTCACTGTCCATGTAATGAAAGTGTTTTGTAGGACTGGGTGTGTCTCTGCATCTTTAAACTCACACATTGGTTCTCACTGTCCATGTAAAGAAAGAGTTTTGTAGGACTGAATGTGTCTCTGTATCTTTAAACTCACACATTGTGTCTCACTGTCCATGTAATGATAGAGTTTTGTAGGATTCTGTGTGTCTCTGCATCTTTCAGCTCTCACATTGTGTCTCACTGTCCAATTAATGAAAGAGTTTTGTAGGAATCTGTGTGCATCTGCATCTTTAAACTCACACATTGTGTAACATTGTCCATGTAATGATAGAGTTTTGTAGGAATCTGTGTGTCTCTGTATCTTTTAACTTACAAATTGTGTCTCACTTTCCATGTAACGAAAGAGTTTTGTAGCAATCTGTGTGTTTCTGCATCTTTACACTCACACATTGTATCTCACTGTCCATGTAATGAAAGAGTTTTGTAGGAATCAATGTGTCTCTGCATCTTTAAGCTCCCACATTGTGTCTCACTGTCCATGTAATCAAAGAGTTTTGTAGGAATCTGGGTGTATCTGCATCTTTAAACTCACACATTGTGTCTCACTGTCCATGTAATCAAAGAGTTTTGTAGGAATCTGGGTGTATCTGCATCTTTAAACTCACACATTGTGTCCCACTGTCCATGTAATGAAAGAGTTTTGCAGGAATATGTGAGTCTCTGTATCTTTAAACTCACACATTTGTCTCACTGTCCATGTAATGAGAAGTTTTGTAGGACTGGGTGTTTCTCTGTATCTTTAAACTCACACATTGGGTCTCACTGTCCATGTAATGAAAGAGTTTTGTAGGAATCTGTGTGTCTCTGCATCTTTAAACTCACAAATTGTGTCTCACTGTCCATGTAATAAAATAGTTATGTGGGAATATGTGAGTCTCTGTATCTTTAAACTCACACATTGTGTTTCACTGTCCAAGTAATGAAAGAGTTTTATAGGAATCTGTGTGTATCTGCATCGTTAAACTCACACATTGTATTTCACTGTCCATGTAATGAAAGAGTTTTGTAGGAATCTGTGTGTCTCTGCATCTTTTAAATCACAAATTGTGTCTCAATGTCCATGTAATAAAAGACTTTTGTAGGACTGGGTGTGTCTCTGTATCTTTAAACTCACACATTGGGTCTCACTGTCCATGTAATGAAAGAGTTTTGTAGGAATCTGTGTATATCTGCATCTTTAAACTCACACATTGTGTCTCACTGTCCATGTAAAAATAGAGTTTTGTAGGTATCTGTGTGTCTCTGCATCTTCAAACTCACACATTGTGTCTCACTGTCCATGTAATGAAAGAGTTTTGTACGACTGGGTGTGTCTCGCATCTTTAAACTCACACATTGGTTCTCACTGTCCATGTAAAGAAAGAGTTTTGTAGGAATCTGTGTGTCTCTGTATCTTTAAACTCACACATTGTGTCTCACTGTCCATGTAATGATAGAGTTTTGTAGGATTCTGTGTGTCTCTGCATCTTTCAGCTCTCACATTGTGTCTCACTTTCCAATTAATGAAAGAGTTTTGTAGGAATCTGTGTGTCTCTGCATCTTTAAACTCAAACATTGTGTAACATTGTCCATGTAATGATTGAGTTTTGTAGGAATCTGTGTGTCTCTGCTTGTTTTAAATCACAAATTGTGTCTCAATGTCCATGTAATAAAAGAGTTTTGTAGGACTGAGTGTGTCTCTGTATCTTTAAACTCACACTTTGGGTCTCACTGTCCATGTAATGAAAGAGTTTTGAAGGAATCTGTGTGTCTCTGCATCTTTAAGCTCACACATTGTGTCTCACTGTCCATGTAATGAAAGAGTTTTGTAGGAATCTGTGTGTCTCTGTATCTATTAACTTACACATTGTGTCTCACTTTCCATGTAATGAAAGAGTTTTGTAGCAATCTGTCTGTTTCTGCATCTTTACACTCACACATTGTGTCTCACTTTCCATGTAATGAAAGAGTTTTGTAGGAATCTGTGTGTCTCTGCATCTTTAAGCACACACACTGTGTCTCAATGTCCATGTAATGAAAGAGTTTTGTAGGAATCTGGGGGTATCTGCATCTTAAAACTCACACATTGTGTCTCACTGTCCATGTAATGATAGAGTTTTGTAGCAATCTGTGTGTTTCTGCATCTTTACACTCACACATTGTGTCTCACTTTCCATGTAATGAAAGAGTTTTGTAGGAATCTGTGTGTCTCTGCATCTTTAAACTCACACATTGGGTCTCACTGTCCATGTAATGAAAGAGTTTTGTAGGTCTGGGTTTGTCTCTGCATCTTTAAACTCACACATTGTGTCTCTCTGTCCATGTAATGAAAAGTTTTGTAGGACTGGGTGTTTCTCTGTATCTTTAAACTCACACATTGGGTCTCACTGTCCATGTAATGAAAGAGTTTTGTAGGAATCTGTGTGTCTCTGCATCTTTAAACTCACACTTTGTGTCTCACTGTCCATGTAATGAAATGGTTTTGTAGGAATCTGTGTGTATCTGCATCTTTAAACTCACACTTTTTTCTCTCTGTGCATGTAATAAAAGAGTTTTGTAGGACTGCGTGTGTCTCTGTATCTTTAAACTCACACATTGTGTCTCACTGTCCATGTAATGAAAGAGTTTTGTAGGAATCTGTGTGTCTCTGCATCTTTAAACTCACACATTGTGTCTCACTTTCCATTTAATGAAAGAGTTTTGTAGGAATCTGTGTGTCTCTGTATCTTTTAACTTACACATTGAGTCTCACTTTCCATGTAATGAAAGAGTTTTGTAGGAATCTGTGTGTCTCTGCATCTTTAAACTCACACATTTTGTCTCACTGTCCATGTAATAAAAGAGTTATGTAGGAATATGTGAGTCTCTGTATCTTTAAACTCACACATTGTTTCTCTCTGTCCAAGTAATGAAAGAATTTTGTAGGAATCTGCGTGTATCTGCATCATTAAACTCACACATTGTATTTCACTGTCCATGTAATGAAAGAGTTTTGTAGGAATCTGTATGTCTCTGCATCTTTTAAATTACAAATTGTGTCTCAATGTCCATGTAAAAAAAGTGTTTTGTAGGACTGGGTGTGTCTCTGTATCTTTAAACTCACACATTGTGTCTCACTGTCCATGTAAGGAAAGAGTTTTGTAGGAAGCTTTTTATATCTGCATCTTTAAACTCACACATTGTGTCTCACTGTCCATGTAAAAATAGAGTTTTGTAGGATTCTGTGTGTCTCTGCATCTTCAAACTCACACATTGTGTCTCACTGTCCATGTAATGAAAGAGTTTTGTAGGACTGGGTGTGTCTCTGCATCTTTAAACTCACAGATTGGTTCTCACTGTCCATGTAATGAAAGAGTTTTGTAGGAATCTGTGTGTCTCTGCTTTTTTTAAATCACAAATTGTGTCTCAATGTCCATGTAATAAAAGAGTTTTGTAGTACTGGGTGTGTCTCTATATCTTTAAACTCACACATTGGGTCTCACTGTCCATGTAATGAAAGAGTTTTGTTGGAATCTGTGTGTCTCTGCATTTTTAAACTCACACATTGGGTCTCACTTTCCATGTAATGAAAGAGCTTTTTAGGAATCTGTGTGTCTCTGTATCTTTTAAATTACACATTGTGTCTCACTTTCCATGTAATGAAAGAGTTTTGTAGCAATCTGTGTGTTTCTGCATCTTTACACTCACACATTGTATCTCACTTTCCACGTAATGAAAGAGTTTTGTAGGAATTTGTGTGCCTCTGCATCTTTAAGCTCCCACATTGTGTCTCACTGTCCATGTAATGAAAGAGTTTTGTAGGAATCTGGGTGTATCTGCATCTTTAAACTCACACATTGTGTCTCACTGTCCATGTAATGAAAGAGTTTTGCAGGAATATGTGAGTCTCTGTATCTTTAAACTCACACATTGTGTCTAACTGTCCATGTAATGAAAGAGTTTTGTAGGACTGGGTGTTTCTCTGTATCTTTAAACTCACACATTGTGTCTCACTGTCCATGTAATGAAAGAGTTTTTTAGGAATCTGTGTGTCTCTGCATCTTTAAACTCACAAATTGTGTCTCACTGTCCAAGTAATGAAAGAGTTTTGTATGAATCTGTGTGTATCTGCATCGTTAAACTCACACATTGTATTTCACTGTCTATGTAATGAAAGAGTTTTGTAGGAATCTGTGTGTCTCTGCTCTTTTAAATCACAAATTGTGTATCTATGTCCATGTAATAAAAGAGTTTTGTAGGATGGGTGTGTATCTGTATCTTTAAACTCACACATTGGGTTTCACTGTCCATGTAATGAAAGAGTTTTGTACTTAAGGGTGTGTCTCTGCATCTTTAAACTCACACAAAGTGTCTCACTCTCCATGTAATGAAGGAGTTTTTTAGGACTGGATGTGTCTCTTTATCTTTAAACTCACACATTGTGTCTCACTGTCCATGTAATGAAAGAGTTTTGTAGGAATCTGTGTATATCTGCATCTTTAAACTCACACATTGTGTCTCACTGTCCATGTAAAAATAGAGTTTTGTAGGAATCTGTGTGTCTCTGCATCTTCAAACTCACACATTGCGTCTCACTGTCCATGTAATGAAAGTGTTTTGTAGGACTGGGTGTGTCTCTGCATCTTTAAACTCACACATTGGTTCTCACTGTCCATGTAAAGAAAGAGTTTTGTAGGAATCTGTGTGTCTCTGTATCTTTAAACTCACACATTGTGTCTCACTGTCCATGTAATGATAGAGTTTTGTAGGATTCTGTGTGTCTCTGCATCTTTCAGCTCTCCATTGTGTCTCACTTTCCAATTAATGAAAGAGTTTTGTAGGAATCTGTGTGTATCTGCATCTTTAAACTCAAACATTGTGTAACATTGTCCATGTAATGATTGAGTTTTGTAGGAATCTGTGTGTCTCTGCTTGTTTTAAATCACAAATTGTGTCTCAATGTCCATGTAATAAAAGAGTTTTGTAGGACTGAGTGTGTCTCTGTATCTTTAAACTCACACATTGGGTCTCACTGTCCATGTAATGAAAGAGTTTTGAAGGAATCTGTGTGTCTCTGCATCTTTAAACTCACACTTTGTGTCTCACTGTCCATGTAATCAAAGAGTTTTGTACGACTGGATGTGTCTCTGTATCTTTCAACTCACACATTGGGTCTCACTTTCCATGTAATGAAAGAGTTTTGTAGCAATCTGTGTGTTTCTGCATCTTTACACTCACACATTGTGTCTCACTTTCCATGTAATGAAATAGTTTTGTAGGAATCTGTGTGTCTCTGCATCTTTAAGCTCACACATTGTGTCTCACTGTCCATGTAATGAAAGAGTTTTGTAGGAATCTGGGGGTATCTGCATCTTTAAACTCACACTTTGTGTCTCACTGTCCATGTAATTAAATGGTTTTGTAGGAATCTGTGTGTATCTGCATCTTTAAACTCACACTTTTTCTCTCTGTGCATGTAATAAAAGAGTTTTGTAGGACTGCGTGTGTCTCTGTATCTTTAAACTCACACATTGTGTCTCACTGTCCATGTAATGAAAGAGTTTTGTAGGAATCTGTGTGTCTCTGCATCTTTAAACTCACACATTGTGTCTCACTTTCCATGTAATGAAAGAGTTTTGTAGGAATCTGTGTGTCTCTGTATCTTTTAACTTACACATTGTGTCTCACTTTCCATGTAATGAAAGAGTTTTGTAGCAATCTGTGTGTTTCTGCATCTTTACACTCACATTGTGTCTCACTTTCCATGTAATGAAAGAGTTTTGTAGGAATCAGTGTGTCTCTGCATCTTTAAGCTCCCACATTGTGTCTCGCTGTCCATGTAATGAAAGAGTTTTGTAGGAATCTGGGTGTATCTGCAACTTTAAACTCACACATTGTGTCTCACTGTCCATGTAATGAAAGAGTTTTGCAGGAATATGTGAGTCTCTGTACCTTTAAACTCACACATTGGGTCTCACTGTCCATGTAATGAAAAGTTTTGTAGGACTGGGTGTTTCTCTGTATCTTCAAACTCACACATTGGGTCTCACTGTCCATGTAATGAAAGAGTTTTGTAGGAATCTGTGTGTTTCTGCATCTTTACACTCACACATTATGTCTCACTTTCCATGTAATGAAATAGTTTTGTAGGAATCTTTGTGTCTCTGCATCTTTAAGCTCACACATTGTGTCTCACTGTCCATGTTATGAAAGAGTTTTGTAGGAATCTGGGGGTATCTGCATCTTTAAACTCACACATTGTGTCTCACTGTCCATGTAATGAAAGAGTTTTGTAGGAATCTGTGTGTCTCTGTATCTTTTAACTTACACATTGTGTCTCACTTTCCATGTAATGAAAGAGTTTTGTAGCAATCTGTCTGTTTCTGCATCTTTACACTCACACATTGTGTCTCACTTTCCATGTAATGAAAGAGTTTTGTAGGAATCTGTGTGTCTCTGCATCTTTAAGCACACACACTGTGTCTCAATGTCCATGTAATGAAAGAATTTTGTAGGAATCTGGGGGTATCTGCATCTTAAAACTCACACATTGTGTCTCACTGTCCATGTAATGATAGAGTTTTGTAGCAATCTGTGTGTTTCTGCATCTTTACACTCACACATTGTGTCTCACTTTCCATGTAATGAAAGAGTTTTGTAGGAATCTGTGTGTCTCTGCATCTTTAAACTCACACATTGGGTCTCACTGTCCATGTAATGAAAGAGTTTTGTAGGTCTGGGTTTGTCTCTGCATCTTTAAACTCACACATTGTGTCTCTCTGTCCATGTAATGAAAAGTTTTGTAGGACTGGGTGTTTCTCTGTATCTTTAAACTCACACATTGGATCTCACTGTCCATGTAATGAAAGAGTTTTGTAGGAATCTGTGTGTCTCTGCATCTTTAAACTCACACATTTTGTCTCACTGTCCATGTAATAAAAGAGTTATGTAGGAATATGTGAGTCTCTGTATCTTTAAACTCACACATTGTTTCTCTCTGTCCAAGTAATGAAAGAATTTTGTAGGAATCTGCGTGTATCTGCATCATTAAACTCACACATTGTATTTCACTGTCCATGTAATGAAAGAGTTTTGTAGGAATCTGTGTGTCTCTGCATCTTTTAAATTACAAATTGTGTCTCAATGTCCATGTAATAAAAGTGTTTTGTAGGACTGGGTGTGTCTCTGTATCTTTAAACTCACACATTGTATCTCACTGTCCATGTAATGAAAGAGTTTTGTAGTTAAGGGTGTGTCTCTGCATCTTTAAACTCAGACAAAGTGTCTCACTCTCCATGTAATGAAGGAGTTTTTTAGGACTGGATGTGTCTCTGTATCTTTAAACTCACACATTGTGTCTCACTGTCCATGTAATGAAAGAGTTTTGTAGGAAGCTTGTTATATCTGCATCTTTAAACTCACACATTGTGTCTCACTGTCCATGTAAAAATAGAGTTTTGTAGGATTCTGTGTGTCTCTGCATCTTCAAACTCACACATTGTGTCTCACTGTCCATGTAATGAAAGAGTTTTGTAGGACTGGGTGTGTCTCTGCATCTTTAAACTCACAGATTGGTTCTCACTGTCCATGTAACGAAAGAGTTTTGTAGGAATCTGTGTGTCTCTGTATCTTTAAACTCACACATTGTGTCTCACTGTCCATGTAATGAAAGAGTTTTGTAGGAATCTGTGTGTCTCTGCTTTTTTTAAATCACAAATTGTGTCTCAATGTCCATGTAATAAAAGAGTTTTGTAGTACTGGGTGTGTCTCTATATCATTAAACTCACACATTGGGTCTCACTGTCCATGTAATGAAAGAGTTTTGTTGGAATCTGTGTGTCTCTGCATTTTTAAACTCACACATTGGGTCTCACTTTCCATGTAATGAAAGAGTTTTTTAGGAATCTGTGTGTCTCCGTATCTTTTAACTTACACATTGTGTCTCACTTTCCATGTAATGAAAGAGTTTTGTAGCAATCTGTGTGTTTCTGCATCTTTACACTCACACATTGTGTCTCACTTTCCACGTAATGAAAGAGTTTTGTAGGAATTTGTGTTCCTCTGCATCTTTAAGCTCCCACATTGTGTCTCACTGTCCATGTAATGAAAGAGTTTTGTAGGAATCTGGGTGTATCTGCATCTTTAAACTCACACATTGTGTCTCACTGTCCATGTAATGAAAGAGTTTTGCAGGAATATGTGAGTCTCTGTATCTTTAAACTCACACATTGTGTCTCACTGTCCATGTAATGAAAGAGTTTTGTAGGACTGGGTGTTTCTCTGTATCTTTAAACTCACACATTGTGTCTCACTGTCCATGTAATGAAAGAGTTTTGTAAGAATCTGTGTGTCTCTGCATCTTTAAACTCACACATTGTGTCTCACTGTCCATGTAATGAAAGAGTTTTGTAGGCATCTGTGTGTCTCTGCATCTTTAAACTCACAAATTGTGTCTCACTGTCCATGTAATTAAAGAGTTATGTAGGAATATGTGAGTCTCTGTATCTTTAAACTCACACATTGTGTCTCACTGTCCAAGTAATGAAAGAGTTTTGTATGAATCTGTGTGTATCTGCATCGTTAAACTCACACATTTTATTTCACTGTCTATGTAATGAAAGAGTTTTGTAGGAATCTGTGTGTCTCTGCTCTTTTAAATCACAAATTGTGTATCTATGTCCATGTAATAAAAGAGTTTTGTAGGACTGGGTGTGTATCTGTATCTTTAAACTCACACATTGGGTTTCACTGTCCATGTAATGAAAGAGTTTTGTACTTAAGGGTGTGTCTCTGCATCTTTAAACTCACACAAAGTGTCTCACTCTCCATGTAATGAAGGAGTTTTTTAGGACTGGATGTGTCTCTGTATCTTTAAACTCACACATTGTGTCTCACTGTCCACGTAATGAAAGAGTTTTGTAGGAATCTGTGTATATCTGCCTCTTTAAACTCACACATTGTGTCTCACTGTCCATGTAAAAATAGAGTTTTGTAGGAATCTGTGTGTCTCTGTATCTTTAAACTCACACATTGTGTCTCACTGTCCTTGTAATGATAGAGTTTTGTAGGATTCTGTGTGTCTCTGCATCTTTCAGCTCTCACATTGTGTCTCACTGTCCATGTAATGAAAGAGTTTTGTAGGACTGGGTGTGTCTCTGCATCTTTAAACTCACAGATTGGTTCTCACTGTCCATGTAACGAAAGAGTTTTGTAGGAATCTGTGTGTCTCTGTATCTTTAAACTCACACATTGTGTCTCACTGTCCATGTAATGAAAGAGTTTTGTAGGAATCTGTGTGTCTCTGCTTTTTTTAAATCACAAATTGTGTCTCAATGTCCATGTAATAAAAGAGTTTTGTAGTACTGGGTGTGTCTCTATATCTTTAAACTCACACATTGGGTCTCACTGTCCATGTAATGAAAGAGTTTTGTTGGAATCTGTGTGTCTCTGCATTTTTAAACTCACACATTGGGTCTCACTTTCCATGTAATGAAAGAGTTTTTTAGGAATCTGTGTGTCTCTGTATCTTTTAACTTACACATTGTGTCTCACTTTCCATGTAATGAAAGAGTTTTGTAGCAATCTGTGTGTTTCTGCATCTTTACACTCACACATTGTGTCTCACTTTCCATGTAATGAAATAGTTTTGTAGGAATCTGTGTGTCTCTGCATCTTTAAGCTCCCACATTGTGTCTCACTGTCCATGTAATGAAAGAGTTTTGTAGGAATCTGGGTGTATCTGCATCTTTAAACTCACACATTGTGTCTCACTGTCCATGTAATGAAAGAGTTTTGCAGGAATATGTGAGTCTCTGTATCTTTAAACTCACACATTGTGTCTCACTGTGCATGTAATGAAAGAGTTTTGTCGGACTGGGTGTTTCTCTGTATCTTTAAACTCACACATTGTGTCTCACTGTCCATGTAATGAAAGAGTTTTTTAGGAATCTGTGTGTCTCTGCATCTTTAAACTCACAAATTGTGTCTCACTGTCCATGTAATTAAAGAGTTATGTAGGAATATGTGAGTCTCTGTATCTTTAAACTCACACATTGTGTCTCACTGTCCAAGTAATGAAAGTGTTTTGTATGAATCTGTGTGTATCTGCATCGTTAAACTCACACATTGTATTTCACTGTCTATGTAATGAAAGAGTTTTGTAGGAATCTGTGTGTCTCTGCTCTTTTAAATCACAAATTGTGTATCTATGTCCATGTAATAAAAGAGTTTTGTAGGACTGGGTGTGTATCTGTATCTTTAAACTCACACATTGGGTTTCACTGTCCATGTAATGAAAGAGTTTTGTACTTAAGGGTGTGTCTCTGCATCTTTAAACTCACACAAAGTGTCTCACTCTCCATGTAATGAAGGAGTTTTTTAGGACTGGATGTGTCTCTGTATCTTTAAACTCACACATTGTGTCTCACTGTCCATGTAATGAAAGAGTTTTGTAGGAATCTGTGTATATCTGCATCTTTAAACTCACACATTGTGTCTCACTGTCCATGTAAAAATAGAGTTTTGTAGGAATCTGTGTGTCTCTGCATCTTCAAACTCACACATTGTGTCTCACAGTCCGTGTAATGAAAGAGTTTTGTAGGAATCTGTGTATATCTGCATCTTTAAACTCACACATTGTGTCTCACTGTCCATGTAAAAATAGAGTTCTGTAGGAATCTGTGTGTCTCTGCATCTTCAAACTCACACATTGCGTCTCACTGTCCATGTAATGAAAGTGTTTTGTAGGACTGGGTGTGTCTCTGCATCTTTAAACTCACACATTGGTTCTCACTGTCCATGTAAAGAAAGAGTTTTGTAGGAATCTGTGTGACTCTGTATCTTTAAACTCACACATTGTGTCTCACTGTCCATGTAATGATAGAGTTTTGTAGGATTCTGTGTGTCTCTGCATCTTTCAGCTCTCACATTGTGTCTCACTGTCCAATTAATGAAAGAGTTTTGTAGGAATCTGTGTGTATCTGCATCTTTAAACTCACACATTGTGTAACATTGTCCATGTAATGATTGAGTTTTGTAGGAATCTGTGTGTCTCTGCTTGTTTTAAATCACAAATTGTGTCTCAATGTCCATGTAATAATAGAGTTTTGTAGGACTGAGTGTGTCTCTGTATCTTTAAACTCACACAGTGGGTCTCACTGTCCATGTAATGAAAGAGTTTTGAAGGAATCTGTGTGTCTCTGCATCTTTAAACTCACACTTTGTGTCTCGCTGTCCATGTAATCAAAGAGTTTTGTAGGACTGGATGTGTCTCTGTATCTTTAAACTCACACATTGGGTCTCACTGTCCATGTAATGAAAGAGTTTTGTAGGAATCTGTGTGTCTCTGCTTTTTTTAAATCACAAATTGTGTCTCAATGTCCATGTAATATAAGAGTTTTGTAGTACTGGGTGTGTCTCTATATCTTTAACTCACACATTGGGTCTCACTGTCCATGTAATGAAAGAGTTTTGTTGGAATCTGTGTGTCTCTGCATTTTTAAACTCACACATTGGGTCTCACTTTCCATGTAATGAAAGAGTTTTTTAGGAATCTGTGTGTCTCTGTATCTTTTAACTTACACATTGTGTCTCACTTTCCATGTAATGAAAGAGTTTTGTAGCAATCTGGGTGCTTCTGCATCTTTACACTCACACATTGTGTCTCACTTTCCATGTAATGAAATAGTTTTGTCGGAATCTGTGTGTCTCTGCATCTTTAAGCTCACACATTGTGTCTCACTGTCCATGTAATGAAAGAGTTTTGTAGGAATCTGGGTGTCTCTGCATCTTTAAACTCACACATTGTGTCTCACTGTCCATGTAATGAAAGAGTTTTTTAGGAATCTGGGTGACTCTGCATCTTTAAACTCACACTTTTTTCTCTCTGTGCATGTAATAAAAGAGTTTTGTAGGACTGCGTGTGTCTCTGTATCTTTAAACTCACACATTGTGTCTCACTGTCCATGTAATGAAAGAGTTTTCTAGGTCTGGGTGTGTCTCTGCATCTTTAAACTCACACATTGTGTCTCACACTCCATGTAATGAAAGAGTTTTGTAGGAATCTGTGTGTATCTGCATCTTTAAACTCACACATTGTGTATCACGGTCCATGTAATGCAAGAGGTTTGAAGAATCTGTGTGTCTCTGCATCTTTAAACTCACACATTGTATCTCACTGTCCATGTAATGAAAGAGTTTTGAAGGAATCTGTGTGTCTCTGCATCTTTAAACTCACACTTTGTGTCTCACTGTCCATGTAATCAAAGAGTTTTGTAGGACTGGATGTGTCTCTGTATCTTTAAACTCACACATTGTGTCTCACTTTCCATGTAATGAAAGAGTTTTGTAGGAATCTGTGTGTCTCTGTATCTTTTAACTTACACATTGTGTCTCACATTCCACGTAATGAAAGTGTTTTGTAGCAATCTGTGTGTTTCTGCATCTTTAAGCTCACACATTGTGTCTCAATGTCCATGTAATGAAAGAGTTTTGTAGGAATCTGGGGGTATCTGCATCTTTAAACTCACACATTGTGTCTCACTGTCCATGTAATGAAAGAGTTTTGTAGCAATCTGTGTGTTTCTGCATCTTTACACTCACACATTGTGTCTCACATTCCATGTAATGAAAGAGTTGTAGGAATCTGTGTTTCTCTGCATCTTTAAACTCACACATTGGGTCTCACTGTCCATGTAATGAAAGAGTTTTGTAGGTCTGGGTGTGTCTCTGCATCTTTAAACTCACACATTGTGTATCACGGTCCATGTAATGAAAGAGGTTTGTAGGAATCTGTGTGTCTCTGCATCTTTAAACTCACACATTATGTCTCACTGTCCATGTAATAAAAGATTTCTGTACGACTGGGTGTGTCTCTGTATCTTTAAACGCACACATTGGGTCTCACTGTCCATGTAATGAAGGAGTTTTTTAGGACTGGATGTGTCTCTGTATCATTAAACTCACACATTGTGTCTCACTGTCCATGTAATAATAGAGTTTTGTAGGAATCTGTGTGTCTCTGTATCTTAAAACTCACACTTTGTGTCTCACTATCCATGTAATGAAAGAGTTCTGTATAAATCTGCGTGTCTCTGTACCTTTAAACTGGCACATTTTGTCTCACTGTCCATGTAATTAAAGAGTTTTGTAGGACTGGATGTGTCTCTGCATCTTTAACCTCACACATTGCGTCCCACTTTCCATGTAATGAAAGAGTTTTTTAGGAATCTGTGTGTCTCTGTATCTTTTAACGTACACATTGTGTCTCACTTTCCATGTAATGAAAGAGTTTTGTAGGAATCTGTGTGTTTCTGCATCTTTACACTCACACATTCTGTCTCACTGTCCATGTACTGAAAGAGTTTTGTAGGAATCTGTGAGAATCTGCATCTTTAAACTCACACATTGTGTCTCACTCTCCATGTAATGAAAGAGTTTTGTAGGAATCTTTGTGTATCTGCATCTTTAAGCTCACACATTGTGTATCACGGTCCATGTAATGAAAGAGGTTTGTAGGAATCTGTGTGTCTCTGCATCTTTAAACTCACACATTATGTCTCACTGTCCATGTAATAAAAGAGTTCTGTACGACTGGGTGTGTCTCTGTATCTTGAAACGCACACTTTGGGTCTCACTGTCCATGTAATGAAAGAGTTCTGTAGGAATCTGTGTATCTCTGCATCTTTAAACTCACACATTGGGTCTCACTTTCCATGTAATTAAAAAGTTTGTAGGACTGGGTGTGTCTCGGCATCTTTTAACTCACACATTGTATCTCACTGCCCATGTAATGAAAGAGTTTTGTAGGAATCTGTGTGTCTCTGCATCTTTTAAATCACAAATTGTGTCTCAATGTCCATGTAATAAAAGACTTTTGTAGGACTGGGTGTGTCTCTGTATCTTTAAACTCACACATTGGGTCTCACTGTCCATGTAATGAAAGAGTTTTGTAGTTAAGGGTGTGTCTCTGCATCTTTAAACTCACACAAAGTGTCTCACTCTCCATGTAATGAAGGAGTTTTTTAGGACTGGATGTGTCTCTGTATCTTTAAACTCACACATTGTGTCTCACTGTCCATGTAATGAAAGAGTTTTGTAGGAATCTGTGTGTCTCTGCATCTTTAAACTCACACATTTTTCTCACTGTCCATGTAATGAAAGAGTTTTGTAGGACTGTGTGTGTCTCTGTACCTTTAAACTCACACATTGTGTCTCACTTTCCATGAAATGAAAGAGTTTTTTAGGAATCTGTGTGTCTCTGTATCTTTTAACTTACACATTGTGTCTCACTTTCCATGTAATGAAATAGTTTTGTAGGAATCTGTGTGTTTCTGCATCTTTACACTCACACATTGTGTCTCACTGTCCATGTAATGAAAGAGTTTTGTAGGAGTCTGTGTGTCTCTGTATCTTTAAACTGACACATTTTGTCTCACTGTCCATGTAATTAAAGAGTTTTGTAGGACTGGATGTGTCTCTGTACCTTAAAACTCCGACTTTGTGTCTCACTTTCCATGTAATGAAAGAGGTTTGTAGGAATCTGTGTGTATCTGCATCTTTAAACTCACAAATTGTGTCTCACTGCCCAGGTAATAATAGAGTTTTGTAGGAATCTGTGTGTCTCTGCATCGTCAAACTCACACATTGTGTCTCACTGTCCATGTAATGAAAGAGTTTTGTAGGACTGGGTGTGTCTCTGCATCTTTAAACTCACACATTGTGTCTCACTGTCCATGTAATGAAAGAGTTTTGTAGGAATCTGTGTGTCTCTGCATCTTTAAAATCACAAATTGTTTCTCAATGTCTTATGTAATAAAAGAGTATTGTAGGACTGGGTGTGTCTCTGTATCTTTAAACTCACACATTGGGTCTCACTGTCCATGTAATGAAAGAGTTTTGTTGATCAGGGTATGTCTCTGCATCTTTAAACTCACACAATCTGTCTCACTGTCCATGTAATGAAAGAGTTTTGTTGGAATCTGTGTGTCACTGTATCTTAAAACTCACACATTGTGTCTCACTATGCATGTAATGAAAGAGTTTTGTAGGAGTCTGTGTGTCTCTGCATCTTTAAAATAACAAATTGTGTCTCAATGTCCATGTAATAAAAGAGTTTTGTAGCTCAGGGTGTGTCTCTGCATCTTTAAACTCACACAATGTTTCTCACTGTCCATGTAATGAAAGAGTTTTGTAGGAATCTGGGTGTATCTGCATCTTTAAACTCACACATTGTGTCTCACTGTCCATTTAATGAAAGAGTTTTGTAGGAATCTGTGTGTCTCTGCATCTTTAAACTCACACTTTTTTCTCTCTGTGCATGTAATAAAAGAGTTTTGTAGGACTGCGTGTGTCTCTGTATCTTTAAACTCACACATTGGGTCTCACTGTCCATGTAATGAAAGAGTTTTGTAGGTCTGGGTGTGACTCTGCATCTTTAAACTCACACATTGTGTCCCACTGTCCATGTAATGAAAAAGTTTTGTAGGAATCTGTGTGTGCCTGCATCTTTAAACTCACACATTGTGTCTCACTGTCCATGTAATGAAAGAGTTTTGTAGGAATCTGTGTGTCTCTGCATCTTTAAATTCACACGTTGTGTCTCACTGTCCATGTATTGAAAGAGTTTTGAAGGAATCTGCGTGTCTCTGCAACTTTAAACTCACACATTGTGTCTCACTGTCCATGTAAAAATAGAGATTTTTAGGAAACTGAGTGCTCAGCATCTTCAAACTCACACATTGTGTCTCACTGTCCATGTAATGAAAGAGTTTTGTAGTTCAGGGTGTGTCTCTGCATCTTTAAACTCACACAAAGTGTCTCACTGTCCATGTAATGAAGGAGTTTTTTCAGACTGGATGTGTCTCTGCATCTTTAAACTCACACATTGTGCCTCACTGTCAATGTAATGAAAGAGTTTTGTAGGAATCTGTGTTTCTCTGCATCTTTAAATTCACACGTTGTGTCTCACTGTCCATGTATTGAAAGAGTTTTGAAGGAATCTGTGTGTCTCTGCAACTTTAAGCTCACACATTGTGTCTCATTGTCCATGTAATGAAAGAATTTTGTAGGAATCTGTGTGTCTCTGCATCTTTAAACTCACAAATTGTGTCTCACTGTCCATGTAATAATAGAGTTTTGTAGGAATCTGTGTGTCTCTGTATCTTAAAACTCACACTTTGTGTCTCACTATCCATGTAATGAAAGAGTTCTGTATAAATCTGCGTGTCTCTGTACCTTTAAACTGGCACATTTTGTCTCACTGTCCATGTAATTAAAGAGTTTTGTAGGACTGGATGTGTCTCTGCATCTTTAACCTCACACATTGCGTCCCACTTTCCATGTAATGAAAGAGTTTTTTAGGAATCTGTGTGTCTCTGTATCTTTTAACGTACACATTGTGTCTCACTTTCCTTGTAATGAAAGTGTTTTGTAGGAATCTGTGTGTTTCTGCATCTTTACACTCACACATTCTGTCTCACTGTCCATGTACTGAAAGAGTTTTGTAGGAATCTGTGAGAATCTGCATCTTTAAACGCACACATTGCGTCTCACTGTCCATGTAATGAAAGAGTTTTGTAGGAATCTGTGTGTCTCTGCATCTTTAAAATCACAAATTGTGTCTTAATGTCCATGTAATAAAAGATTTTTGTAAACTGGGTGTGTCTCTGTATCTTTAAACTCACACATTGAGTCTCACTGTCCATGTAAATAAAGAGTTTTGTAGGAATCTGTGTGTCTCTGTATCTTTAAACTCACACATTGTGTCCCACTGTCCATGTAATGAAAGAGTTTTGTAGGAATCTGTGTGTCTCTGCATCTTTCAGCTCTCACATTGTGTCTCATTGTCCATGTAATGAAAGAGTTTTGTAGGAATCTGTGTGTATCTGCATCTTTAAACTCACACATTGTGTCTCACTGTCCATGTAATGAAAGAGTTTTGTTGGAATCTGTGTGTCTCTGTATATTAAAACTCACACATTTTGTCGCACTTTCCATGTAATGAAAGAGTTTTGTAGGAATCTGTGTGTATCTGCATCTTTAAACTCACACATTGTGTCTCACTGTCCATTTAATGAAAGAGTTTTGTAGGAATCTGTGTGTCTCTGCATCTTTAAACTCACACTTTTTTCTCTCTGTGCATGTAATAAAAGAGTTTTGTAGGACTGCGTGTGTCTCTGTATCTTTAAACTCACACATTGGGTCTCACTGTCCATGTAATGAAAGAGTTTTGTAGGTCTGGGTGTGACTCTGCATCTTTAAACTCACACATTGTGTCCCACTGTCCATGTAATGAAAAAGTTTTGTAGGAATCTGTGTGTGCCTGCATCTTTAAACTCACACATTGTGTCTCACTGTCCATGTAATGAAAGAGTTTTGTAGGAATCTGTGTGTCTCTGCATCTTTAAATTCACACGTTGTGTCTCACTGTCCATGTATTGAAAGAGTTTTGAAGGAATCTGCGTGTCTCTGCAACTTTAAACTCACACATTGTGTCTCACTGTCCATGTAAAAATAGAGATTTTTAGGAAACTGAGTGCTCAGCATCTTCAAACTCACACATTGTGTCTCACTGTCCATGTAATGAAAGAGTTTTGTAGTTCAGGGTGTGTCTCTGCATCTTTAAACTCACACAAAGTGTCTCACTGTCCATGTAATGAAGGAGTTTTTTCAGACTGGATGTGTCTCTGCATCTTTAAACTCACACATTGTGCCTCACTGTCAATGTAATGAAAGAGTTTTGTAGGAATCTGTGTTTCTCTGCATCTTTAAATTCACACGTTGTGTCTCACTGTCCATGTATTGAAAGAGTTTTGAAGGAATCTGTGTGTCTCTGCAACTTTAAGCTCACACATTGTGTCTCATTGTCCATGTAATGAAAGAATTTTGTAGGAATCTGTGTGTCTCTGCATCTTTAAACTCACAAATTGTGTCTCACTGTCCATGTAATAATAGAGTTTTGTAGGAATCTGTGTGTCTCTGTATCTTAAAACTCACACTTTGTGTCTCACTATCCATGTAATGAAAGAGTTCTGTATAAATCTGCGTGTCTCTGTACCTTTAAACTGGCACATTTTGTCTCACTGTCCATGTAATTAAAGAGTTTTGTAGGACTGGATGTGTCTCTGCATCTTTAACCTCACACATTGCGTCCCACTTTCCATGTAATGAAAGAGTTTTTTAGGAATCTGTGTGTCTCTGTATCTTTTAACGTACACATTGTGTCTCACTTTCCTTGTAATGAAAGTGTTTTGTAGGAATCTGTGTGTTTCTGCATCTTTACACTCACACATTCTGTCTCACTGTCCATGTACTGAAAGAGTTTTGTAGGAATCTGTGAGAATCTGCATCTTTAAACGCACACATTGCGTCTCACTGTCCATGTAATGAAAGAGTTTTGTAGGAATCTGTGTGTCTCTGCATCTTTAAAATCACAAATTGTGTCTTAATGTCCATGTAATAAAAGATTTTTGTAAACTGGGTGTGTCTCTGTATCTTTAAACTCACACATTGAGTCTCACTGTCCATGTAAATAAAGAGTTTTGTAGGAATCTGTGTGTCTCTGTATCTTTAAACTCACACATTGTGTCCCACTGTCCATGTAATGAAAGAGTTTTGTAGGAATCTGTGTGTCTCTGCATCTTTCAGCTCTCACATTGTGTCTCATTGTCCATGTAATGAAAGAGTTTTGTAGGAATCTGTGTGTATCTGCATCTTTAAACTCACACATTGTGTCTCACTGTCCATGTAATGAAAGAGTTTTGTTGGAATCTGTGTGTCTCTGTATATTAAAACTCACACATTTTGTCGCACTTTCCATGTAATGAAAGAGTTTTGTAGGAATCTGTGTGTCTCTGCATCTTTAAGCTCACACATTGAGTCTCACTGTCCATGTAATGAAAGAGTTTTGTAGGAATCTGTGTGTCTCTGCATCTTTAAACTCACATTTTTTTCTCTCTGTGCATGTAATAAAAGAGTTTTGTAGGACTGCGTGTGTCTCTGTATCTTTAAACTCACACATTGGGTCTCACTGTCCATGTAATGAAAGAGTTTTGTAGGTCTGGGTGTGACTCTGCATCTTTAAACTCACACATTGTGTCTCACTCTCCATGTAATGAAAGAGTTTTGTAGGAATCTTTGTGTATCTGCATCTTTAAACTCACACATTGTGTATCACGGTCCATGTAATGAAAGAGGTTTGTAGGAATCTGTGTGTCTCTGCATCTTTAAACTCACACATTATGTCTCACTGTCCATGTAATAAAAGAGTTCTGTACGACTGGGTGTGTCTCTGTATCTTGAAACGCACACTTTGGGTCTCACTGTCCATGCAATGAAAGAGTTCTGTAGGAATGTGTGTGTCTCTGCAACTTTAAACACACTCATTGTGTCTCACTGTCCATGTAGTGAAAGAGTATTGTAGGAATCTGTGTATCTCTGCATCTTTAAACTCACACATTGGGTCTCACTTTCCATGTAATGAAAAAGTTTGTAGGACTGGGTGTGTCTCGGCATCTTTTAACTCACACATTGTATCTCACTGTCCATGTAATGAAAGAGTTTTGTAGGAATCTGTGTGTCTCTGCATCTTTTAAATCACAAATTGTGTCTCAATGGCCATGTAACAAAAGACTTTTGTAGGACTGGGTGTGTCTCTGTATCTTTAAACTCACACATTGGGTCTCACTGTCCATGTAATGAAAGAGTTTTGTAGTTAAGGGTGTGTCTCTGCATCTTTAAATTCGCACAAAGTGTCTCACTCTCCATGTAATGAAGGAGATTTTTAGGACTGGATGTGTCTCTGTATCTTTAAACTCACACATTGTGTCTCACTGTCCCTGTAATGAAAGAGTTTTGTAGGAATCTGTGTGTCTCTGCATGTTTAAACTCACACATTTTTCTCACTGTCCATGTAATGAAAGAGTTTTGAAGGACTGTGTGTGTCTCTGCATCTTTAAACTCACACATTGTGTCTCACTGTCCATGTACTTAAAGTGTTTTGTAGGACTCGGTGTGTCTCTGTATCTTTAAACTCACACATTGGGTCTCACTGTTCATGTAATAAAAGAGTTTATTAGGTCTGGGGGTGTCTCTGCATCTTTAAACTCACACATTGTGTCTCACTGTCCATATAATGAAAGAGTTTTGTAGGAATCTGTGTTTCTCTGCATCTTTAAATTCACACGTTGTGTCTCGCTGTCCATGTATTGGAAGAGTTTTGAAGGTATCTGCGTGTCTCTGCAACTTTAAACTCACACATTGTGTCTCACTCTCCATGTAAAAATAGAGATTTGTAGGAATCTGTGTGTCTCTGCATCTTTAAAATCACAAATTGTTTCTCAATGTCCATGTATTAAAAGAGTATTGTAGGACTGGGTGTGTCTCTGTATCTTTAAACTCACACATTGTGTCTCACTGTCCATGTAATGAAAGAGTTTTGTAGATCAGGGTATGTCTCTGCATCTTTAAACTCACACAATCTGTCTCACTGTCTATGTAATGAAAGAGTTTTGTTGGAATCTGTGTGTCACTGTATCTTAAAACTCACACATTGTGTCTCACTATCCATGTAATGAAAGAGTTCTGTATAAATCTGAGTGTCTCTGCATCTTTAAACTCACACATTGTGTCTCACTGTCCATGTAATTAAAGAGTTTTGTAGGACTGGATGTGTCTCTGTACCTTTAAACTCACACATTGTGTCTCACTTTCCATGAAATGAAAGAGTTTTTTAGGAATCTGTGTGTCTCTGTATCTTTTAACTTACACATTGTGCCTCACTTTCCATGTAATGAAATAGTTTTGTAGGAATCTGTGTGTTTCTGCATCTTTACACTCACACATTGTGTCTCACTGTCCATGTAATGAAAGAGTTTTGTAGGAGTCTGTGTGTCTCTGCATCTTTAAAATAACAAATTGTGTCTCAATGTCCATGTAATAAAAGAGTTTTGTAGTTCAGGGTGTGTCTCTGCATCTTTAAACTCACACAATGTTTCTCACTGTCCATGTAATGAAAGAGTTTTGTTGGAATCTGGGTGTATCTGCATCTTTAAACTCACACATTGGGTCTCACTGTCTATGTAATGAAAGAGTTTTGAAGGAATCTGTGTGTCTCTGCATCTTTAAACTCACACATTGGGTCTCACTGTCCATGTAATGAAAGAGTTTTTTAGTTCTGGGTGTGTCTCTGCATCTTTAAACTCACACAATGTGCCTCACTGTCGATGTAATGAAAGAGTTTTGTTGGAATCTGTGTGTCTCTGTATCTTTAAACTCACACATTTTAACTCACTCTCCATGTAATGAAAGAGTTTTATACAAATCTGTGTGTCTCTCTATCTTTAAACTCACACAGTGTGTCTCACTGTCCATGTAACGAAAGAGTTTTGTAGGAATCTGTCTTTCTCTGCATCTTTAAACTCACACATTGTGACTCTCTGTCCATAATAATGAAAGAGTTTTGTAGGGGTCTGTGTGTCTCTGCATCTTTAAGCTCGCACATTGTGTCTCACTGTCCATGCAATGAAAGAGTTTTGTAGTAATCTGTGTGTATCTGCACCTTTAAACTCACACATTGGGTCTCACTTTCCATGTAATGAAAGAGTTTTTTAGGAATCTGTGTGTCTCTGTATCTTTTAACTTACACATTGTGTCTCACTTTCCATGTAATGAAAGAGTTTTGTAGCAATCTGTGTGTTTCTGCATCTTTACACTCACACATTGTGTCTCACTTTCCACGTAATGAAAGAGTTTTGTAGGAATTTGTGTGCCTCTGCATCTTTAAGCTCCCACATTGTGTCTCACTGTCCATGTAATGAAAGAGTTTTGTAGGAATCTGGGTGTATCTGCATCTTTAAACTCACACATTGTGTCTCACTGTCCATGTAATGAAAGAGTTTTGCAGGAATATGTGAGTCTCTGTATCTTTAAACTCACACATTGTGTCTCACTGTCCATGTAATGAAAGAGTTTTGTCGGACTGGGTGTTTCTCTGTATCTTTAAACTCACACATTGTGTCTCACTGTCCATGTAATGAAAGAGTTTTTTAGGAATCTGTGTGTCTCTGCATCTTTAAACTCACAAATTGTGTCTCACTGTCCATGTAATTAAAGAGTTATGTAGGAATATGTGAGTCTCTGTATCTTTAAACTCACACATTGTGTCTCACTGTCCAAGTAATGAAAGAGTTTTGTATGAATCTGTGTGTATCTGCATCGTTAAACTCACACATTGTATTTCACTGTCTATGTAATGAAAGAGTTTTGTAGGAATCTGTGTGTCTCTGCTCTTTTAAATCACAAATTGTGTATCTATGTCCATGTAATAAAAGAGTTTTGTAGGACTGGGTGTGTATCTGTATCTTTAAACTCACACATTGGGTTTCACTGTCCATGTAATGAAAGAGTTTTGTACTTAAGGGTGTGTCTCTGCATCTTTAAACTCACACAAAGTGTCTCACTCTCCATGTAATGAAGGAGTTTTTTAGGACTGGATGTGTCTCTGTATCTTTAAACTCACACATTGTGTCTCACTGTCCATGTAATGAAAGTGTTTTGTAGGACTGGGTGTGTCTCTGCATCTTTAAACTCACACATTGGTTCTCACTGTCCATGTAAAGAAAGAGTTTTGTAGGAATCTGTGTGACTCTGTATCTTTAAACTCACACATTGTGTCTCACTGTCCATGTAATGATAGAGTTTTGTAGGATTCTGTGTGTCTCTGCATCTTTCAGCTCTCACATTGTGTCTCACTGTCCAATTAATGAAAGAGTTTTGTAGGAATCTGTGTGTATCTGCATCTTTAAACTCACACATTGTGTAACATTGTCCATGTAATGATTGAGTTTTGTAGGAATCTGTGTGTCTCTGCTTGTTTTAAATCACAAATTGTGTCTCAATGTCCATGTAATAAAAGAGTTTTGTCGGACTGAGTGTGTCTCTGTATCTTTAAACTCACACATTGGGTCTCACTGTCCATGTAATGAAAGAGTTTTGTAGGAATCTGTGTGTCTCTGCATCTTTAAACTCATACATTTTGTCTCACTGTCCATGTAATAAAAGAGTTATGTAGGAATATGTGAGTCTCTGTATCTTTAAACTCACACATTGTTTCTCTCTGTCCAAGTAATGAAAGAATTTTGTAGGAATCTGCGTGTATCTGCATCATTAAACTCACACATTGTATTTCACTGTCCATGTAATGAAAGAGTTTTGTAGGAATCTGTGTGTCTCTGCATCTTTTAAATTACAAATTGTGTCTCAATGTCCATGTAATAAAAGTGTTTTGTAGGACTGGGTGTGTCTCTGTATCTTTAAACTCACACATTGTATCTCACTGTCCATGTAATGAAAGAGTTTTGTAGTTAAGGGTGTGTCTCTGCATCTTTAAACTCAGACAAAGTGTCTCACTCTCCATGTAATGAAGGAGTTTTTTAGGACTGGATGTGTCTCTGTATCTTTAAACTCACACATTGTGTCTCACTGTCCATGTAATGAAAGAGTTTTGTAGGAAGCTTTTTATATCTGCATCTTTAAACTCACACATTGTGTCTCACTGTCCATGTAAAAATAGAGTTTTGTAGGATTCTGTGTGTCTCTGCATCTTCAAACTCACACATTGTGTCTCATTGTCCATGTAATGAAAGAGTTTTGTAGGACTGGGTGTGTCTCTGCATCTTTAAACTCACAGATTGGTTCTCACTGTCCATGTAACGAAAGAGTTTTGTAGGAATCTGTGTGTCTCTGTATCTTTAAACTCACACATTGTGTCTCACTGTCCATGTAATGAAAGAGTTTTGTAGGAATCTGTGTGTCTCTGCTTTTTTTAAATCACAAATTGTGTCTCAATGTCCATGTAATAAGAGAGTTTTGTAGTACTGGGTGTGTCTCTATATCTTTAAACTCACACATTGGGTCTCACTGTCCATGTAATGAAAGAGTTTTGTTGGAATCTGTGTGTCTCTGCATTTTTAAACTCACACATTGGGTCTCACTTTCCATGTAATGAAAGAGTTTTTTAGGAATCTGTGTGTCTCTGTATCTTTTAACTTACACATTGTGTCTCACTTTCCATGTAATGAAAGAGTTTTGTAGCAATCTGTGTGTTTCTGCATCTTTACACTCACACATTGTATCTCACTTTCCACGTAATGAAAGAGTTTTGTAGGAATTTGTGTGCCTCTGCATCTTTAAGCTCCCACATTGTGTCTCACTGTCCATGTAATGAAAGAGTTTTGTAGGAATCTGGGTGTATCTGCATCTTTAAACTCACACATTGTGTCTCACTGTCCATGTAATGAAAGAGTTTTGCAGGAATATGTGAGTCTCTGTATCTTTAAACTCACACATTGTGTCTCACTGTCCATGTAATGAAAGAGTTTTGTAGGACTGGGTGTTTCTCTGTATCTTTAAACTCACACATTGTGTCTCACTGTCCATGTAATGAAAGAGTTTTTTAGGAATCTGTGTGTCTCTGCATCTTTAAACTCACAAATTGTGTCTCACTGTCCATGTAATTAAAGAGTTATGTAGGAATATGTGAGTCTCTGTATCTTTAAACTCACACATTGTGTCTCACTGTCCAAGTAATGAAAGAGTTTTGTATGAATCTGTGTGTATCTGCATCGTTAAACTCACACATTGTATTTCACTGTCTATGTAATGAAAGAGTTTTGTAGGAATCTGTGTGTCTCTGCTCTTTTAAATCACAAATTGTGTATCTATGTCCATGTAATAAAAGAGTTTTGTAGGACTGGGTGTGTATCTGTATCTTTAAACTCACACATTGGGTTTCACTGTCCATGTAATGAAAGAGTTTTGTACTTAAGGGTGTGTCTCTGCATCTTTAAACTCACACAAAGTGTCTCACTCTCCATGTAATGAAGGAGTTTTTTAGGACTGGATGTGTCTCTGTATCTTTAAACTCACACATTGTGTCTCACTGTCCATGTAATGAAAGAGTTTTGTAGGAATCTGTGTATATCTGCATCTTTAAACTCACACATTGTGTCTCACTGTCCATGTAAAAATAGAGTTTTGTAGGAATCTGTGTGTCTCTGCATCTTCAAACTCACACATTGCGTCTCACTGTCCATGTAATGAAAGTGTTTTGTAGGACTGGGTGTGTCTCTGCATCTTTAAACTCACACATTGGTTCTCACTGTCCATGTAAAGAAAGAGTTTTGTAGGAATCTGTGTGACTCTGTATCTTTAAACTCACACATTGTGTCTCACTGTCCATGTAATGATAGAGTTTTGTAGGATTCTGTGTGTCTCTGCATCTTTCAGCTCTCACATTGTGTCTCACTGTCCAATTAATGAAAGAGTTTTGTAGGAATCTGTGTGTATCTGCATCTTTAAACTCACACATTGTGTAACATTGTCCATGTAATGATTGAGTTTTGTAGGAATCTGTGTGTCTCTGCTTGTTTTAAATCACAAATTGTGTCTCAATGTCCATGTAATAATAGAGTTTTGTAGGACTGAGTGTGTCTCTGTATCTTTAAACTCACACATTGGGTCTCACTGTCCATGTAATGAAAGAGTTTTGAAGGAATCTGTGTGTCTCTGCATCTTTAAACTCACACTTTGTGTCTCGCTGTCCATGTACTCAAAGAGTTTTGTAGGACTGGATGTGTCTCTGTATCTTTAAACTCACACATTGGGTCTCACTGTCCATGTAACGAAAGAGTTTTGTAGGAATCTGTGTGTCTCTGCTTTTTTTAAATCACAAATTGTGTCTCAATGTCCATGTAATAAAAGAGTTTTGTAGTACTGGGTGTGTCTCTATATCTTTAAACTCACACATTGGGTCTCACTGTCCATGTAATGAAAGAGTTTTGTTGGAATCTGTGTGTCTCTGCATTTTTAAACTCACACATTGGGTCTCACTTTCCATGTAATGAAAGAGTTTTTTAGGAATCTGTGTGTCTCTGTATCTTTTAACTTACACATTGTGTCTCACTTTCCATGTAATGAAAGAGTTTTGTAGCAATCTGGGTGCTTCTGCATCTTTACACTCACACATTGTGTCTCACTTTCCATGTAATGAAATAGTTTTGTCGGAATCTGTGTGTCTCTGCATCTTTAAGCTCACACATTGTGTCTCACTGTCCATGTAATGAAAGAGTTTTGTAGGAATCTGGGTGTCTCTGCATCTTTAAACTCACACTTTTTTCTCTCTGTGCATGTAATAAAAGAGTTTTGTAGGACTGCGTGTGTCTCTGTATCTTTAAACTCACATATTGTGTCTCACTGTCCATGTAATGAAAGAGTTTTGTAGGTCTGGGTGTGTCTCTGCATCTTTAAACTCACACATTGTGTCTCACACTCCATGTAATGAAAGAGTTTTGTAGGAATCTGTGTGTATCTGCATCTTTAAACTCACACATTGTGTATCACGGTCCATGTAATGCAAGAGGTTTGAAGAATCTGTGTGTCTCTGCATCTTTAAACTCACACATTGTATCTCACTGTCCATGTAATGAAAGAGTTTTGAAGGAATCTGTGTGTCTCTGCATCTTTAAACTCACACTTTGTGTCTCACTGTCCATGTAATCAAAGAGTTTTGTAGGACTGGATGTGTCTCTGTATCTTTAAACTCACACATTGTGTCTCACTTTCCATGTAATGAAAGAGTTTTGTAGGAATCTGTGTGTCTCTGTATCTTTTAACTTACACATTGTGTCTCACATTCCACGTAATGCAAGTGTTTTGTAGCAATCTGTGTGTTTCTGCATCTTTACACTCACACATTGTGTCTCACTTTCCATGTAATGAAAGAGTTTTGTAGGAATCTGTGTGTCTCTGCATCTTTAAGCTCACACATTGTGTCTCAATGTCCATGTAATGAAAGAGTTTTGTAGGAATCTGGGGGTATCTGCATCTTTAAACTCACACATTGTGTCTCACTGTCCATGTAATGAAAGAGTTTTGTAGCAATCTGTGTGTTTCTGCATCTTTACACTCACACATTGTGTCTCACATTCCATGTAATGAAAGAGTTGTAGGAATCTGTGTTTCTCTGCATCTTTAAACTCACACATTGGGTCTCACTGTCCATGTAATGAAAGAGTTTTGTAGGTCTGGGTGTGTCTCTGCATCTTTAAACTCACACATTGTGTATCACGGTCCATGTAATGAAAGAGGTTTGTAGGAATCTGTGTGTCTCTGCATCTTTAAACTCACACATTATGTCTCACTGTCCATGTAATAAAAGATTTCTGTACGACTGGGTGTGTCTCTGTATCTTTAAACGCACACATTGGGTCTCACTGTCCATGTAATGAAGGAGTTTTTTAGGACTGGATGTGTCTCTGTATCGTTAAACTCACACATTGTGTCTCACTGTCCATGTAATAATAGAGTTTTGTAGGAATCTGTGTGTCTCTGTATCTTAAAACTCACACTTTGTGTCTCACTATCCATGTAATGAAAGAGTTCTGTATAAATCTGCGTGTCTCTGTACCTTTAAACTGGCACATTTTGTCTCACTGTCCATGTAATTAAAGAGTTTTGCAGGACTGGATGTGTCTCTGCATCTTTAACCTCACACATTGCGTCCCACTTTCCATGTAATGAAAGAGTTTTTTAGGAACCTGTGTGTCTCTGTATCTTTTAACGTACACATTGTGTCTCACTTTCCTTGTAATGAAAGAGTTTTGTAGGAATCTGTGTGTTTCTGCATCTTTACACTCACACATTCTGTCTCACTGTCCATGTACTGAAAGAGTTTTGTAGGAATCTGTGAGAATCTGCATCTTTAAACTCACACATTGTGTCTCACTCTCCATGTAATGAAAGAGTTTTGTAGGAATCTTTGTGTATCTGCATCTTTAAGCTCACACATTGTGTATCACGGTCCATGTAATGAAAGAGGTTTGTAGGAATCTGTGTGTCTCTGCATCTTTAAACTCACACATTATGTCTCACTGTCCATGTAATAAAAGAGTTCTGTACGACTGGGTGTGTCTCTGTATCTTGAAACGCACACTTTGGGTCTCACTGTCCATGTAAATAAAGAGTTTTGTCGGAATCTGTGTGTCTCTGTATCTTTAAACTCACACATTGTGTCCCACTGTCCATGTAATGAAAGAGTTTTGTTGGAATCTGTGTGTCTCTGTATATTAAAACTCACACATTTTGTCGCACTTTCCATGTAATGAAAGAGTTTTGTAGGAATCTGTGTGTCTCTGCATCTTTAAGCTCACACATTGAGTTTCACTGTCCATGTAATGAAAGAGTTTTGTAGGAATCTGTGTGTCTCTGCATCTTTAAACTCACATTTTTTTCTCTCTGTGCATGTAATAAAAGAGTTTTGTAGGACTGCGTGTGTCTCTGTATCTTTAAACTCACACATTGGGTCTCACTGTCCATGTAATGAAAGAGTTTTGTAGGTCTGGGTGTGACTCTGCATCTTTAAACTCACACATTGTGTCTCACTCTCCATGTAATGAAAGAGTTTTGTAGGAATCTTTGTGTATCTGCATCTTTAAACTCACACATTGTGTATCACGGTCCATGTAATGAAAGAGGTTTGTAGGAATCTGTGTGTCTCTGTACCTTTAAACTCACACATTGTGTCTCACTTTCCATGAAATGAAAGAGTTTTTTAGGAATCTGTGTGTCTCTGTATCTTTTAACTTACACATTGTGTCTCACTTTCCATGTAATGAAATAGTTTTGTAGGAATCTGTGTGTTTCTGCATCTTTACACTCACACATTGTGTCTCACTGTCCATGTAATGAAAGAGTTTTGTAGGAGTCTGTGTGTCACTGTATCTTTAAACTGACACATTTTGTCTCACTGTCCATGTAATTAAAGAGTTTTGTAGGACTGGATGTGTCTCTGTACCTTAAAACTCCGACTTTGTGTCTCACTTTCCATGTAATGAAAGAGGTTTGTAGGAATCTGTGTGTATCTGCATCTTTAAACTCACAAATTGTGTCTCACTGCCCAGGTAATAATAGAGTTTTGTAGGAATCTGTGTGTCTCTGCATCGTCAAACTCACACATTGTGTCTCACTGTCCATGTAATGAAAGAGTTTTGTAGGAAGGGTGTGTCTCTGCATCTTTAAACTCGCACAAAGTGTCTCACTCTCCATGTAATGAAGAGATTTTTAGGACTGATGTGTCTCTGTATCTTTAAACTCACACATTGTGTCTCACTGTCCCTGTAATGAAAGAGTTTTGTAGGAATCTGGTGTGTCTCTGCATGTTTAAACTCACACATTTTTCTCACTGTCCATGTAATGAAAGAGTTTTGAAGGACTGTGTGTGTCTCTGCATCTTTAAACTCACACATTGTGTCTCACTGTCCATGTACTTAAAGAGTTTTGTAGGACTCGGTGTGTCTCTGTATCTTTAAACTCACACATTGGGTCTCACTGTTCATGTAATAAAAGAGTTTATTAGGTCTGGGGTGTCTCTGCATCTTTAAACTCACACATTGTGTCTCACTGTCCATATAATGAAAGAGTTTTGTAGGAATCTGTGTTTCTCTGCATCTTTAAACTCACACGTTGTGTCTCGCTGTCCATGTAATGGAAGAGTTTTGTAGGAATCTGGGTGTATCTGCATCTTTAAACTCACACATTGTGTCTCACTGTCCATTTAATGAAAGAGTTTTGTAGGAATCTGTGTGTCTCTGCATCTTTAAACTCACACTTTTTTCTCTCTGTGCATGTAATAAAAGAGTTTTGTAGGACTGCGTGTGTCTCTGTATCTTTAAACTCACACATTGGGTCTCACTGTCCATGTAATGAAAGAGTTTTGTAGGTCTGGGTGTGACTCTGCATCTTTAAACTCACACATTGTGTCCCACTGTCCATGTAATGAAAAAGTTTTGTAGGAATCTGTGTGTGCCTGCATCTTTAAACTCACACATTGTGTCTCACTGTCCATGTAATTAAAGAGTTTTGTAGGAATCTGTGTGTCTCTGCATCTTTAAATTCACACGTTGTGTCTCACTGTCCATGTATTGAAAGAGTTTTGAAGGAATCTGCGTGTCTCTGCAACTTTAAACTCACACATTGTGTCTCACTGTCCATGTAAAAATAGAGATTTTTAGGAAACTGAGTGCTCAGCATCTTCAAACTCACACATTGTGTCTCACTGTCCATGTAATGAAAGAGTTTTGTAGTTCAGGGTGTGTCTCTGCATCTTTAAACTCACACAAAGTGTCTCACTGTCCATGTAATGAAGGAGTTTTTTCGGACTGGATGTGTCTCTGCATCTTTAAACTCACACATTGTGCCTCACTGTCAATGTAATGAAAGAGTTTTGTAGGAATCTGTGTTTCTCTGCATCTTAAAATTCACACGTTGTGTCTCACTGTCCATGTATTGAAAGTGTTTTGAAGGAATCTGTGTGTCTCTGCAACTTTAAGCTCACACATTGTGTCTCATTGTCCATGTAATGAAAGAATTTTGTAGGAAACTGTGTGTCTCTGCATCTTTAAACTCACAAATTGTGTCTCACTGTCCATGTAATAATAGAGTTTTGTAGGAATCTGTGTGTCTCTGTATCTTAAAACTCACACTTTGTGTCTCACTATCCATGTAATGAAAGAGTTCTGTATAAATCTGCGTGTCTCTGTACCTTTAAACTGGCACATTTTGTCTCACTGTCCATGTAATTAAAGAGTTTTGTAGGACTGGATGTGTCTCTGCATCTTTAACCTCACACATTGCGTCCCACTTTCCATGTAATGAAAGAGTTTTTTAGGAATCTGTGTGTCTCTGTATCTTTTAACGTACACATTGTGTCTCACTTTCCTTGTAATGAAAGTGTTTTGTAGGAATCTGTGTGTTTCTGCATCTTTACACTCACACATTCTGTCTCACTGTCCATGTACTGAAAGAGTTTTGTAGGAATCTGTGAGAATCTGCATCTTTAAACTCACACATTGCGTCTCACTGTCCATGTAATGAAAGAGTTTTGTAGGAATCTGTGTGTCTCTGCATCTTTAAAATCACAAATTGTGTCTTAATGTCCATGTAATAAAAGATTTTTGTAAACTGGGTGTGTCTCTGTATCTTTAAACTCACACATTGAGTCTCACTGTCAATGAAATGAAAGAGTTTTGTAGGAATCTGTGTGTATCTACAACTTTAAACTCACTCATTGTTTCTCATTTTCCATGTAATGAAAGAGTTTTGTAGGAATCTGTGCATCTCTGCATCTTTAACCTCACACATTGTGTCTCACTGTCCATGTAATGAAAGACTTTTGTAGGAATCTGTGTGTCTCTGCATCTTTTAGCTTACACATTGTGTCTCACAGTCCATGTAATGAAAGAGTTTTGTCGGAATCTGTGTATATCTGTTTCTTTAAACTCACACATTGAGTCTCACTGTCCATGTAATGAAAGAGTTTTGTAGGAATCTGTGTGTCTCTGCATCTTTAAGCTCATACATTGTTTCTCACAGTCCATGTAATGAAAGATTTTTGTAGGAATCAGTGTGTATCTGCATCTTTAAACTCACATATTGTGTCTCACTGTCCATATAATGAACGAGTTTTGTAGGAATCTGTGTGTCCCTGCATCCTTAAACTCACACATTTTTCTCGCTGTGCATGTAATAAAAGAGTTTTGTAGGACTGGGTTTGTCTCTGTATCTTTAAATGCACACATTGTGTCTCACTGTCCATGTAATGAAAGAGTTTTGTAGGAATCTGTGTGTCTCTGCATCTTTAAACTCACACATTGGGTCTCACTGTCCACGTAATTAAAGAGTTTTGTAGGACTGGATGTGTCTCTGTACCTTTAAACTCACACATTGTGTCTCACTTTCCCTGAAATGAAAGAGATTTTTAGGAATCTGTGTGTCTCTCTATCTTTTAACTTACACATTGTGTCTCACTTTCCATGTAATGAAATAGTTTTGTAGGAATCTGTGTGTTTCTGCATCTTTACACTCACACATTGTGTCTCACTGTCCATGTAATGAAAGAGTGTTGTAGGAGTCTGTGTGTCTCTGCATCATTAAAATAACAAATTGTGTCTCAATGTCCAAGTAATAAAAGAGTTTTGTAGGACTGGGTTTGTCTCTGTATCTTTAAACTCACACATTGGGTCTCACTGTCCATGTAATGAAAGAGTTTTGTAGTTCAGGGTGTGTCTCTGCATCTTTAAACTCACAATGTGTCTCACTGTCCATGTAATGAAAGAGTTTTGTTGGAATCTGGGTGTCTCTGTATCTTAAAACTCACACATTGTGTCTCACGATCCATGTAATGAAAGAGTTCTGTATAAATCTGTGTGTCTCTGTATCTTTAAACTGACACATTTTGTCTCACTGTCCATGTAATTAAAGAGTTTTGTAGGACTGGATGTGTCTCTGTACCTTTAAACTCAGACATTGTGTCTCACTTTCCATGTAATGAAAGAGTTTTTTAGGAATCTGTGTGTCTCTGTATCTTTTAACTTACACATTGTGTCTCACTTTCCATGTAATGAAAGAGTTTTGTAGGAATCTGTGTGTTTCTGCATCTTTACACTCACACATTGTGTCTCACTGTCCATGTAATGAAAGAGTTTTGTTGGAATATGTGAGTCTCTGTATCTTTAAACTCACACATTGTATCTCTCTGTCCATGTAATGAAAGAGTTTTGTAGGACGGCGTGTGTCTCTGTATCTTTAAACTCACACATTGGGTCTCACTGTCCATGTAATGAAAGAGTTTTGTAGGAATCTGTTTGTCTCTGCATCTTTAAACTCACACATTGTGTCTCACTGTCCATGTAATGAAAGAGTTTTGTAGGACTGGGTGTGTCTCTGCATCTTTAAACTCACACATTGTATCTCACTGCCCTGTAATGAAAGAGTTTTGTAGGAATATGTGAGTCTCTGTATCTTTAAACTCACATATTGTGTCTCACTGTCCATGTAATGAAAGAGTTTTGTAGGACTGGGTGTGTCTCTGTATCTTTTAACTCACACATTGGGTCTCACTGTCCATGCAATGAAAGAGTTTTGTAGTAATCTGTGTGTATCGGCACCTTTAAACTCACACATTGTGTCTCACGGTCCATGTAATGAAAGAGGTTTGTAGAAATCTGTGTGTCTCTGCATCTTTAAACTCACACATTGTGTCTCACTGTCCATGAAATAAAAGAGTTCTGTACGACAAGGTGTGGCTCTGTATCTTTAATCTCACACATTGGGTCTCACTGTCAATGTCATGAAAGAGTTTTGTAGGAATCTGTGTGTCTCTAGGACTTTAAACTCACTCATTGTGTCTCACTGTCCATGTAATGAAAGAGTTTTTTAGTTCTGGGTGTGTCTCTGAATCTTTAAACTCACACAATGTGCCTCACTGTCGATGTAATGAAAGAGTTTTGTTGGAATCTGTGTGTCTCTGTATCTTTAAACTCACATATTTTAACTCACTCTCCATGTAATGAAAGAGTTTTATACAATTCTGTGTGTCTCTCTATCTTTAAACTCACACAGTGTGTCTCACTGTCCATGTAACGAAAGAGTTTTGTAGGTTTCTGTCTTTCTCTGCATCTTTAAACTCACACATTGTGACTCACTGTCCATGCAATGAAAGAGTTTTGTAGTAATCTGTGTGTATCTGCACCTTTAAACTCACACATTGTGTCTCACAGACCATGTAATGAGAGAGGTTTGTAGGAATCTGTGTGTCTCTGCATCTTTAAACTCACACATTGTGTCTCACTGTCCATGTAATAAAAGAGTTCTGTACGACTAGGTGTGGCTCTGTATCTTTAAACACACACATTGGGTCTCACTGTCCATGTAATGAAAGAGTTTTGTAGGAATCTGTGTGTCTCTGCATCTTTAAGCTCACACATTGTTTCTCACAGTCAATGTAATGACAGAGTTTTGTAGGAATCTGTGTGTCTCTGCATCTTTAAGCTCACACATTGTTTCTCACAGTCAATGTAATGACAGAGTTTTGTTGGAATCTGTGTGTATCTGCATCTTTAAACGCACATATTGTGTCTCACTGTCAATGTAATGAAAGAGATTTGTAGGAATCTGTGTGTCTCTGCATCTTTAAACTCACACATTTTTCTCACTGTGCATGTAATAAAAGAGATTGTAGGACTGGGTGTGTCTCTGCATCTTTAAACTCACACATTGTGTCTCACTGTCCATGTAATGAAAGAGTTTTGTAGGAATCTGTGTGTATCTACAACTTTAAACTCACTCATTGTGTCTCATTTTCCATGTAATGAAAGAGTTTTGTAGGAAGCTGTGCGTCTCTGCATCTTTAAGCTCACACATTGTGTCTCACTGTCCATGCAATGAAAGTGTTTTGTAGTAATCTGTTTGTATCTGCACCCTTAAACTCACACATTGTGTCTCACGGTCCATGTAATGTAAGAGGTTTGTAGGAATCTGTGTGTCTCTGCATCTTTAAACTCACACATTGTATCTCACTGTCAATGTCATGAAAGAGTTTTGTAGGAATCTGTGTGTCTCTACAACTTTAAACTCACTCATTGTGTCTCACTGTCCATGTAATGAAAGCGTTTTGTAGGAATCTGTGCGTCTCTGCATCTTTAAACTCACACATTGTGTCCCACTGTCCATGTAATAAACGAGTTCTGTACGACTGGGTGTGTCTCTGTATCTTTTAACTCACACAATGGGTCTCACTGTCCATGTAATGAAAGAGTGTTGTAGGTCTGGGTATGTCTCTGCATTTTTAAACTCACACATTGTGTCTCACTGTCCATGTAATGAAAGAGTTTTGTCGGAATCTGTTTGTCTTTGCATCTTTAAACTCACACATTGGGTCTCACTGTCCATGTAATAAAAGAGTTTTGTAGGAATATGTGAGTCACTTTATCTTTAAACTCACACATTGTGTCTCACTGTCCATGTAATGATAGAGTTTTGTAGGAATCTGTGTGTCTCTGCATCTTTAAACTCACACATTGGGTCTCACTGTCCATGTAATGAAAGAGTTTTTTAGTTCTGGCTGTGTCTCTGCATCTTTAAACTCACACAATGTGCCTCACTGTCGATGTAATGATAGAGTTTTGTTGGAATCTGTGTGTCTCTGTATTTTTAAGCTCACACATTTTGACTCACTGTCAATTTAATGAAAGAGTTTTGTACAAATATGTGTGTCTCTCTATCTTTAAACTCACACATTGTGTCTCTCTGTCCATGTAATGAAAGATTTTTGTAGGAATCTGTCTATCTCTGCATCTTTAAACTCACACATTGTGACTCTCTGTCCAAGTAATGAAAGAGTTTTGTAGGAATCTGTGCGTCTCTGCATCTTTAAGCTCCCACATTGTGCCCCACTGTCAATGTAATGAAAGAGTTTTGTAGGAATCTGAGTGTATCTCATCTTTAAACTCACACATTGTGTCTCACTGTCCATGTAATGAAAGAGTTTTGTAGGAATCTGTGTGTCTCTGCATCTTTAAACTCACACATTGTGTCTCACTGTCCATGAAACGAAAGAGTTTTGTTCTAATCTGTGTGTCTCTGCATCTTTAACCTCACACATTGGTTCTCACTGTCCATGTAATGAAAGAGTTTTGTTGGACTGGGTGTGTCTCTGCATCTTTGAACTCACACATTGTGTCTCACTGTCCATGTAATGAAAGAGTTTTGTAGGAATATGTGAGTCTCTGTATCTTTAAGCTCACACATTGTGTCTCACTGTCCATGTCATGAAAGAGTTTTGTAGGACTGGGTGTGCCTATGTATCTTTAAACTCACACATTGGGTCTCACTGTCCATGTAATGAAAGAGTTTTGTAGGAATCTGTTTGTCTCTGCATGTTTAAACTCACGCATTGTGTCTCACTGTCCATGTAATGAAAGAGTTTTGTAGGACTGGGTGTGTCTCTGAATCTTTAAACTCACACATTGTGTCTCACTGTTCATGTAATGAAAGAATTTTGTAGGAACATGTGAGTCTCTGCATCTTTAAACTCACATATTGTGTCTCACTATCCAAGTAATGAAAGAGTTTTGTAGGACTGGGTGTGCCTCTGTATCTTTAAACTGAAACATTGGGTCTCACTGTCCACGTAATGAAAGAGTTTTGAAGGAATCTGTGTGTCTCTGCATCTTTGAACTCACACATTGTGTCTCACTGTCCATGTAATAAAAGAGTTTTGTAGGACTGGGTGTGTCTGTATCTTTAACCTCACACATTGGTTCTCACTGTCCATGTAATGAAAGAGTTTTGTACGACTGGGTGTGTCTCTGCATCTTTTAACTCACACATTGTGTCTCACTGTCCATGTAATGAAAGAGTTTTGTCGGAATATGTGAGTCTCTGTATCTTTAAGCTCACTCATTGTGTCTCACTGTCCATGTAATGAAAGTGTTTTGTAGGACTGGGTGTGTCTCTGTATCTTTAAACTCACACATTGGGTCTCACAGTCCATGTAATGAAAGAGTTTTGTAGGAATCTGTTTGTCTCTGCATCTTTAAACTCACACATTGTGTCTCACTGTCCATGTAATGAAAGAGTTTTGTAGGACTGGGTGTGTCTCTGTATCTTTAAACTCACACATTAGGTGTCACTGTCCATGTAATGAAAGAGTTTTGTAGTTCAGGGTGTGTCTCTGCATCTTTAAACTCACAATGTGTCTCACTGTCCATGTAATGAAATAGTTTTGTTGGAATCTGGGTGTCTCTGTATCTTAAAACTCACACATTGTGTCTCACGTTCCATGTAATGAAAGAGTTCTGTATAAATCTGTGTGTCTCTGTATCTTTAAACTGACACATTTTGTCTCACTGTCCATGTCATTAAAGAGTTTTGTAGGACTGGATGTGTCTCTGTACCTTTAAACTCAGACATTGCGTCTCACTTTCCATGTAATGAAAGAGTTTTTTAGGAATCTGTGTGTCTCTGTATCTTTTAACTTACACATTGTGTCTCACTTTCCATGTAATGAAAGAGTTTTGTAGGAATCTGAGTGTTTCTGCATCTTTACACTCACACATTGTGTCTAACTGTCCTTGTAATGAAAGAGTTTTGCATGAATCTGAGTGTCTCTGTATCCTTAAACTCACACATTGTGTCTCACTGTCCATGTAATGAAAGAGTTTTGTCGAACTGGGTGTGTGTCTGCATCTTTAAACTCACACATTGTGTCTCACTGTCCATGTAATGAAAGAGTTTTGCAGGAATCTGTGTGTCGCTGCATCTTTCAGCTCTCACGTTGTGTCTCACTGTCCATGTAATGAAAGAGTTTTGTAGGAATCTGTGTGTATCTGCATCTTTAAACTCACACATTGTGTCACAATGTCCATGTAATGAAAGAGTTTTGTAGGACTGGATGTGTCTCTGTATCTTTAAACTCACACATTGTGTCTCACTGTCCATGTAATGAAAGAGTTTTGTACAAATCTGTGTGTCTCTGTTTCGTTAAACTCACACATTGTGTCTCACTTTCCATGTAATGAAAGAGTTTTGTAGGAATCTGTGTGTCTCTGTATCTTTTAACTTACACATTGTGTCTCACTTTCCATGTAATGAAAGAGTTTTTTTAGGAATCTGTGTGTTTCTGCATCTTTACAGTCACACATTGTGTCTCACATTCGATGTAATGAACGAGTTTTGTAGGAATCTGTGTGTCTCTGCATCTTTAAGCTCACACATTGTGTCTCACTGTCCATGTAATAAAAGTGTTTTGTAGGGCTGGGTGCGTCTCTGTATCTTTAAACTCACACATTGTGTCTCACTGTCCATGTAATGAAAGAGTTTTGTAGGTCTGGTTGTGTCTCTGCATCTTTAAACTCACACATTGTGTCTCACTGTCCATGTAATGAAAGCGTTTCGTTGGAATCACTGTTTCTCTTCATCTTTAAACTCACACATTGTTTCTCACTGTCCATGTAATAAAAGTGTTTTGTAGGACTGGGTGTGTCTCTGCATTTTTAAACTCCGACATTCTGTCTCACTGTCCATGTAACGAAAGAGTTTTGGAGGAATCTGTGTGTCTCTGCGTCTTTAAACTCGCACATTGTGTCCCACTGTCCATGTAATGAAAGAGTTTTTTAGTTCTGGGTGTGTCTCTGCATCTTTAAACTAACACAATGTGCCTCACTGTCGATGTAATGAAAGAGTTTTGTTGGAATCTGTTTGTCTCTGTATCTTTAAACTCACACATTTTGACTCACTCTCCATGTAATGAAAGAGTTTTGTACTAATCTGTGTGTCTCTGCATCTTTAAGCTCCCACATTGTGTCTCACTGTCCATGCAATGAAAGAGTTTTGTAGTAATCTGTGTGTATCGGCACCATTAAACTCACACATTGTGTCTCACGGTCCATGTAATGAAAGAGGTTTGTAGAAATCTGTGTGTCTCTGCATCTTTAAACTCACACAATGTGCCTCACTGTCCATGTAATGAAAGAGTTTTGTAGTAATCTGTGTGTATCTGCACCTTTAAACTCACACATTGTGTCTCACGGACCATGTAATGAGAGAGGTTTGTAGGAATCTGTGTGTCTCTGCATCTTTAAACTCACACATTGTGTCTCACTGTCCATGTAATAAAAGAGTTCTGTACGACTAGGTGTGGCTCTGTATCTTTAAACACACACATTGGGTCTCACTGTCCATGTAATGAAAGAGTTTTGTAGGACTGGGTGTGTCTCTGCATCTTTAAACTCACACATTGTGTCTCACTGTCAATGTAATGAAAGAGTTTTGTAGGAATCTGTGTGTATCTACAACTTTAAACTCACTCATTGTGTCTCATTTTCCATGTAATGAAAGAGTTTTGTAGGAATCTGTGCGTCTCTGCATCTTTAGGCTCACACATTGTGTCTCACTGTCCATGTAATGAAAGAGTTTTGTAGGAATCTGTGTGTCTCTGCATCTTTAAGCTCACACATTGTTTCTCACAGTCCATGTAATGAAAAAGTTTTGTTGGAATCTGTGTGTATCTGCTTCTTTAAACTCACATATTGTGTCTCACTGTCCATGTAATGAAAGAGTTTTGTAGGAATCTGTGTGTCTCTGCATCTTTAAACTCACACATTTTTCTCACTGTGCATGTAATAAAAGAGATCGTAGGACTGGGTTTGTCTCTGTATCTTTAAACGCACACATTGTGTCTCACTGTCCATGTAATGAAAGAGTTTTGTAGCAATCTGTGTGTCTCTGCATCTTTAAGCTCACACATTGTGTCTCACTGTCCATGTAATGAAAGAGTTTTGTAGGAATATGTGAGTCTCTGTATCTTTAAGATCACATATTGTGTCTCACTGTCCATGTAATGAAAGAGTTTTGAAGGAATCTGTGTGTCTCTGCATCTTTAAACTCACACATTGGGTCTCACTGACTATGTAATCAAAGAGTTTTGAAGGAATCTGTGTGTCTCTGCATCTTTAAACTCACACATTGGGTCCCACTGTCCATGTAATGAAAGAGTTTTTTAGTTCTGGGTGTGTCTCTGCATCTTTAAACTCACACAATGTGCCTCACTGTCCATGTAATGAAAGAGTTTTGTTGGAATCTGTGTGTCTCTGTATCTTTAAACTCACACATTTTAACTCACTCTCCATGTAATGAAAGAGTTTTATACAAGTCTGTGTGTCTCTCTATCTTTAAACTCACACAGTGTGTCTCACTGTCCATGTAACGAAAGAGTTTTGTAGGTTTCTGTCTTTCTCTGCATCTTTAAACTCACACATTGAGACTCACTGTCCATGCAATGAAAGAGTTTTGTAGTAATCTGTGTGTATCTGCACCTTTAAACTCACACATTGTGTCTCACGGACTATGTAATGAGAGAGGTTTGTAGGAATCTGTGTGTCTCTGCATCTTTAAACTCACAACTTGTGTCTTAATGTCCATGTAATGAAAGAGTTTTGTAGGACTGGGTGTGTCTCTGCATCTTTAAACTCACTCATTGTATCTCACTGCCCATGTAATGAAAGAGTTTTGTAGGATTATGTGAGTCTCTGTATCTTTAAACTCACATATTGTGTCTCACTGTCCATGTAATGAAAGAGTTTTGTAGGACTGGGTGTGTCTCTGTATCTTTTAACTCACACATTGGGTCTCACTGTCCATGTAATGAAAGAGTTTTTTAGTTCTGGGTGTGTCTCTGCATCTTTAAACTAACACAATGTGCCTCACTGTCGATGTAATGAAAGAGTTTTGTTGGAATCGGTTTGTCTCTGTATCTTTAAACTCACACATTTTGACTCACTGTCCATGTAATGAAAGAGTTTTGTAGGAATCTGTTTGTCTCTGCATCTTTAAACTCACACATTGTGACTCACTGTCCATGTAATGAAAGAGTTTTGTAGGAATCTGTGTGTCTCTGCATCTTTAAGCTCCCACATTGTGACTCACTGTCCATGCAACGAAAGAGTTTTGTAGTAATCTGTGTGTATCGGCACCTTTAAACTCACACATTGTGTCTCACGGTCCATGTAATGAAAGAGGTTTGTAGAAATCTGTGTGTCTCTGCATCTTTAAACTCACACATTGTGTCTCACTGTCCATGAAATAAAAGAGTTCTGTACGACAAGGTGTGGCTCTGTATCTTTAATCTCACACATTGGGTCTCACTGTCAATGTCATGAAAGAGTTTTGTAGGAATCTGTGTGTCTCTAGAACTTTAAACTCACTCATTGTGTCTCACTGTCCATGTAATGAAAGAGTTTTTTAGTTCTGGGTGTGTCTCTGAATCTTTAAACTCACACAATGTGCCTCACTGTCGATGTAATGAAAGAGTTTTGTTGGAATCTGTGTGTCTCTGTATCTTTAAACTCACATATTTTAACTCACTCTCCATGTAATGAAAGAGTTTTATACAAATCTGTGTGTCTCTCTACCTTTAAACTCACACAGTGTGTCTCACTGTCCATGTAACGAAAGAGTTTTGTAGGTTTCTGTCTTTCTCTGCATCTTTAAACTCACACATTGTGACTCACTGTCCATGCAATGAAAGAGTTTTGTAGTAATCTGTGTGTATCTGCACCTTTAAACTCACACATTGTGTCTCACGGACCATGTAATGAGAGAGGTTTGTAGGAATCTGTGTGTCTCTGCATCTTTAAACTCACACATTGTGTCTCACTGTCCATGAAATAAAAGAGTTCTGTACGACAAGGTGTGGCTCTGTATCTTTAATCTCACACATTGGGTCTCACTGTCAATGTCATGAAAGAGTTTTGTAGGAATCTGTGTGTCTCTAGAACTTTAAACTCACTCATTGTGTCTCACTGTCCATGTAATGAAAGAGTTTTTTAGTTCTGGGTGTGTCTCTGAATCTTTAAACTCACACAATGTGCCTCACTGTCGATGTAATGAAAGAGTTTTGTTGGAATCTGTGTGTCTCTGTATCTTTAAACTCACATATTTTAACTCACTCTCCATGTAATGAAAGAGTTTTATACAAATCTGTGTGTCTCTCTACCTTTAAACTCACACAGTGTGTCTCACTGTCCATGTAACGAAAGAGTTTTGTAGGTTTCTGTCTTTCTCTGCATCTTTAAACTCACACATTGTGACTCACTGTCCATGCAATGAAAGAGTTTTGTAGTAATCTGTGTGTATCTGCACCTTTAAACTCACACATTGTGTCTCACGGACCATGTAATGAGAGAGGTTTGTAGGAATCTGTGTGTCTCTGCATCTTTAAACTCACACATTGTGTCTCACTGTCCATGTAATAAAAGAGTTCTGTACGACTATGTGTGGCTCTGTATCTTTAAACTCACTCATTGTGTCTCATTTTCCATGTAATGAAAGAGTTTTGTAGGACTGGGTGTGTCTCTGCATCTTTAAACTCACAGATTGGTTCTCACTGTCCATGTAACGAAAGAGTTTTGTAGGAATCTGTGTGTATCTACAACTTTAAACTCACACATTGTGTCTCACAGTCCATGTAATGAAAGAGTTTTGTAGGAATCTGTGCGTCTCTGCATCTTTAAGCTCACACATTGTGTCTCACTGTCCATGTAATGAAAGAATTTTGTAGGAATCTGTGTGTCTCTGCATCTTTAAGCTCACACATTGTTTCTCACAGTCAATGTAATGACAGAGTTTTGTTGGAATCTGTGTGTATCTGCATCTTTAAACTCACATATTGTGTCTCACTGTCCATGTAATGAAAGAGTTTTGTAGGAATCTGTGTGTCTCTGCATCTTTAAACTCTCACATTTTTCTCACTGTGCATGTAATAAAAGAGATTGTAGGACTGGGTTTGTCTCTGTATCTTTAAACGCACACATTGTGTCTCACTGTCCATGTAATGAAAGAGTTTTGTAGCAATCTGTGTGTCTCTGCATCTTTAAGCTCACACATTGTGTCTCACTGTCCATGTAATGAAAGAGTTTTGTAGGAATATGTGAGTCTCTGTATCTTTAAGATCACATATTGTGTCTCACTGTCCATGTAATGAAAGAGTTTTGAAGGAATCTGTGTGTCTCTGCATCTTTAAACTCACACATTGGGTCTCACTGACTATGTAATCAAAGAGTTTTGAAGGAATCTGTGTGTCTCTGCATCTTTAAACTCACACATTGGGTCTCACTGTCCATGTAATGAAAGCGTTTCGTTGGAATCACTGTTTCTCTTCATCTTTAAACTCACACATTGTTTCTCACTGTCCATGTAATAAAAGTGTTTTGTAGGACTGGGTGTGTCTCTGCATTTTTAAACTCCGACATTCTGTCTCACTGTCCATGTAACGAAAGAGTTTTGGAGGAATCTGTGTGTCTCTGCGTCTTTAAACTCGTACATTGTGTCCCACTGTCCATGTAATGAAAGAGTTTTTTAGTTCTGGGTGTGTCTCTGCATCTTTAAACTAACACAATGTGCCTCATTGTCGATGTAATGAAAGAGTTTTGTTGGAATCTGTTTGTCTCTGTATCTTTAAACTCACACATTTTGACTCACTGTCCATGTAATGAAAGAGTTTTGTAGGAATCTGTGTGTCTCTGCATCTTTAAGCTCCCGCATTGTGTCTCACTGTCCATGCAATGAAAGAGTTTTGTAGTAATCTGTGTGTATCGGCACCTTTAAACTCACACATTGTGTCTCACGGTCCATGTAATGAAAGAGGTTTGTAGAAATCTGTGTGTCTCTGCATCTTTAAACTCACACATTGTGTCTCACTGTCCATGAAATAAAAGAGTTCTGTACTACAAGGTGTGGCTCTGTATCTTTAATCTCACACATTGGGTCTCACTGTCAATGTCATGAAAGAGTTTTGTAGGAATCAGTGTGTCTCTAGAACTTTAAACTCACTCATTGTGTCTCACTGTCCATGTAATGAAAGAGTTTTTTAGTTCTGGGTGTGTCTCTGAATCTTTAAACTCACACAATGTGCCTCACTGTCGATGTAATGAAAGAGTTTTGTTGGAATCTGTGTGTCTCTGTATCTTTAAACTCACACATTTTAACTCACTCTCCATGTAATGAAAGAGTTTTATACAATTCTGTGTGTCTCTCTATCTTTAAACTCACACAGTGTGTCTCACTGTCCATGTAACGAAAGAGTTTTGTAGGTTTCTGTCTTTCTCTGCATCTTTAAACTCACACATTGTAACTCACTGTCCATGCAATGAAAGAGTTTTGTAGTAATCTGTGTGTATCTGCACCTTTAAACTCACACATTGTGTCTCACGGACCATGTAATGAGAGAGGTTTGTAGGAATCTGTGTGTCTCTGCATCTTTAAACTCACACATTGTGTCTCACTGTCCATGTAATAAAAGAGTTCTGTACGACTAGGTGTGGCTCTGTATCTTTAAACACACACATTGGGTCTCACTGTCCATGTAATGAAAGAGTTTTGTAGGACTGGGTGTGTCTCTGCATCTTTAAACTCACACATTGTGTCTCACTGTCAATGTAATGAAAGAGTTTTGTAGGAATCTGTGTGTATCTACAACTTTAAACTCACTCATTGTGTCTCATTTTCCATGTAATGAAAGAGTTTTGTAGGAATCTGTGTGTCTCTGCATCTTTTAGCTCACACATTGTGTCTCACAGTCCATGTAATGAAAGAGTTTTGTTGGAATCTGTGTGTATCTGCATCTTTAAACTCACATATTGTGTCTCACTGTCCATGTAATGAAAGAGTTTTGTAGGAATCTGTGTGTCTCTGCATCTTTAAACTCACACATTTTTCTCACTGTGCATGTAATAAAAGAGTTTTGTAGGACTGGGTTTGTCTCTGTATCTTTAAACGCACACATTGTGTCTCACTGTCCATGTAATGAATGAGTTTTTTAGTTCTGGGTATTACTCTGCATCTTTAAACTCACACAATGTCCCTCACTGTCGAAGTAATGAAAGAGTTTTGTTGGAATCTGTGTGTCTCTGTATCTTTAAACTCAAACATTTTGACTCACTGTCCATGTAATGAAAGAGTTTTGTACAAATCTGTGTGTCTCTCTATCTTTAAACTCACACATTGTTTCTCACTGTCCATGTAACGAAAGAGTTTTGTAGGAATCTGTCTTTCTCTGCATCTGTAAACTGACACATTGTGACTCTCTGCCCATGTAATGAAAGTGTTTTGTAGGAATCAGTGTGTCTCTGCATCTTTAAACTCACACATTGTGTCTCACTGTCCATGCAATGAAAGTGTTTTGTAGTAATCTTTTTGTATCTGCACCTTTAAACTCACACATTGTGTCTCACGGTCCATGTAATGTAAGAGGTTTGTAGGAATCTGTGTGTCTCTGCATCTTTAAACTCACACATTGTGTCTCACTGTCAATGTCATGAAAGAGTTTTGTAGGAATCTGTGTGTCTCTACAACTTTAAACTCACTCATTGTGTCTCACTGTCCATGTAATGAAAGCGTTTTGTAGGAATCTGTGCGTCTCTGCATCTTTAAACTCACACATTGTGTCTCATTGTCCATGTAATAAAAGAGTTCTGTACGACTGGGTGTGTCTCTGTATCTTTAAACTCACACAATGGGTCTCACTGTCCATGTTATGAAAGAGTTTTGTAGGTCTGGGTATGTCTCTGCATTTTTAAACTGACACATTGTGTCACACTGTCCATGTAACGAATGAGTTTTGTAGGAATCTGTGTGTCTCTGCATCTTTAAACTCATACATTGTGTCTCACTGTCCATGTAATGAAAGTGTTTAGTAGTAATCTGTGTGTCTCTGCATCTTTAAACTCACACATTGTGTCTCACTGTCCATGTAATAAAAGAGTTTTGGAGGACTGGGTGTGTCTCTGTATCTTTAAACTCACACATTGGGTCTCACTGTCCATGTAATGAAAGAGTTTTGTAGGAATCTGTTTGTCTCTGCATCTTTAAACTCACACATTGGGTCTCACTGTCCATGTAATAAAAGAGTTTTGTAGTAATATGTGAGTCACTTTATCTTTAAACTCACACATTGGGTCTCACTGTCCATGTAATGAAAGAGTTTTTTAGTTCTGGCTGTGTCTCTGCATCTTAAAACTCACACAATGTGCCTCACTGTCGATGTAATGAAAGAGTTTTGTTGGAATCTGTTTGTCTCTGTATTTTTAAGCTCACAGATTTTGACTCACTGTCAATGTAATGAAAGAGTTTTGTACAAATCTGTGTGTCTCTCTATCTTTAAACTCACACATTGTGTCTCTCTGTCCATGTAATGAAAGATTTTTGTAGGAATCTGTCTTTCTCTGCATCTTTAAACTCACACATTGTGACTCTCTGTCCAAGTAATGAAAGAGTTTTGTAGGAATCTGTGTGTCTCTGCATCTTTAAGCTCCCACATTGTGCCCCACTGTCCATGTAATGAAAGAGTTTTGTAGGAATCTGAGTGTATCTCATCTTTAAACTCACACATTGTGTCTCACTGTCCATGTAATGAAAGAGTTTTGTAGGAATCTGTGTGTCTCTGCATCTTTAAACTCACACATTGTGTCTCACTGTCCATGTAATGAAAGAGTTTTGCAGGAATCTGTGTGTCGCTGCATCTTTCAGCTCTCACGTTGTGTCTCACTGTCCATGTAATGAAAGAGTTTTGTAGGAATCTGTGTGTATCTGCATCTTTAAACTCACACATTGTGTCACAATGTCCATGTAATGAAAGAGTTTTGTAGGACTGGATGTGTCTCTGTATCTTTAAACACACACATTGTGTCTCACTGTCCATGTAATGAAAGAGTTTTGTACAAATCTGTATGTCTCTGTTTCGTTAAACTCACACATTGTGTCTCACTTTCCATGTAATGAAAGAGTTTTGTAGGAATCTGTGTGTCTCTGTATCTTTTAACTTACACATTGTTTCTCACTTTCCATGTAATGAAAGAGTTTTTTTAGGAATCTGTGTGTTTCTGCATCTTTACAGTCACACATTGTGTCTCACTGTCCATGTAATAAAAGTGTTTTGTAGGACTGGGTGCGTCTCTGTATCTTTAAACTCACACATTGTGTCTCACTGTCCATGTAATGAAAGAGTTTTGTAGGTCTGGTTGTGTCTCTGCATCTTTAAACTCACACATTGTGTCTCACTGTCCATGTAATGAAAGCGTTTCGTTGGAATCACTGTTTCTCTTCATCTTTAAACTCACACATTGTTTCTCACTGTCCATGTAATAAAAGTGTTTTGTAGGACTGGGTGTGTCTCTGCATTTTTAAACTCCGACATTCTGTCTCACTGTCCATGTAACGAAAGAGTTTTGGAGGAATCTGTGTGTCTCTGCGTCTTTAAACTCGCACATTGTGTCCCACTGTCCATGTAATGAAAGAGTTTTTTAGTTCTGGGTGTGTCTCTGCATCTTTAAACTAACACAATGTGCCTCACTGTCGATGTAATGAAAGAGTTTTGTTGGAATCTGTTTGTCTCTGTATCTTTAAACTCACACATTTTGACTCACTCTCCATGTAATGAAAGAGTTTTGTACTAATCTGTGTGTCTCTGCATCTTTAAGCTCCCACATTGTTCTCACTGTCCATGCAATGAAAGAGTTTTGTAGTAATCTGTGTGTATCGGCACCTTTAAACTCACACATTGTGTCTCACGGTCCATGTAATGAAAGAGGTTTGTAGAAATCTGTGTGTCTCTGCATCTTTAAACTCACACAATGTGCCTCACTGTCCATGTCATGAAAGAGTTTTGTTGGAATCTGTGTGTCTCTGTATCTTTAAACTCACACATTTTAACTCACTCTCCATGTAATGAAAGAGTTTTATACAAATCTGTGTGTCTCTCTATCTTTAAACTCACACAGTGTGTCTCACTGTCCATGTAACGAAAGAGTTTTGTAGGTTTCTGTCTTTCTCTGCATCTTTAAACTCACACATTGTGACTCACTGTCCATGCAATGAAAGAGTTTTGTAGTAATCTGTGTGTATCTGCACCTTTAAACTCACACATTGTGTCTCACGGACCATGTAATGAGAGAGGTTTGTAGGAATCTGTGTGTCTCTGCATCTTTAAACTCACACATTGTGTCTCACTGTCCATGTAATAAAAGAGTTCTGTACGACTAGGTGTGGCTCTGTATCTTTAAACACACACATTGGGTCTCACTGTCCATGTAATGAAAGAGTTTTGTAGGACTGGGTGTGTCTCTGCATCTTTAAACTCACACATTGTGTCTCACTGTCAATGTAATGAAAGAGTTTTGTAGGAATCTGTGTGTATCTACAACTTTAAACTCACTCATTGTGTCTCATTTTCCATGTAATGAAAGAGTTTTGTAGGAATCTGTGCGTCTCTGCATCTTTAAGCTCACACATTGTGTCTCACTGTCCATGTAATGAAAGAGTTTTGTAGGAATCTGTGTGTCTCTGCATCTTTAAGCTCACACATTGTTTCTCACAGTCCATGTAATGAAAAAGTTTTGTTGGAATCTGTGTGTATCTGCATCTTTAAACTCACATATTGTGTCTCACTGTCCATGTAATGAAAGAGTTTTGTAGGAATCTGTGTGTCTCTGCATCTTGAAACTCACACATTTTTCTCACTGTGCATGTAATAAAAGAGATCGTAGGACTGGGTTTGTCTCTGTATCTTTAAACGCACACATTGTGTCTCACTGTCAATGTAATGAAAGAGTTTTGTAGGAATCTGTGTGTCTCTGCATCTTTAAGCTCACACATTGTGTCTCACTGTCCATGTAATGAAAGAGTTTTGTAGGAATATGTGAGTCTCTGTATCTTTAAGATCACATATTGTGTCTCACTGTCCATGTAATGAAAGAGTTTTGAAGGAATCTGTGTGTCTCTGCATCTTTAAACTCACACATTGGGTCTCACTGACTATGTAATCAAAGAGTTTTGAAGGAATCTGTGTGTCTCTGCATCTTTAAACTCACACATTGTGTCTCACTGTCCATGTAATGAAAGAGTTTTTTAGTTCTGGGTGTGTCTCGCATCTTTAAACTCACACAATGTGCCTCACTGTCCATGTAATGAAAGAGTTTTGTTGGAATCTGTGTGTCTCTGTATCTTTAAACTCACACATTTTAACTCACTCTCCATGTAATGAAAGAGTTTTATACAAGTCTGTGTGTCTCTCTATCTTTAAACTCACACAGTGTGTCTCACTGTCCATGTAACGAAAGAGTTTTGTAGGTTTCTGTCTTTCTCTGCATCTTTAAACTCACACATTGAGACTCACTGTCCATGCAATGAAAGAGTTTTGTAGTAATCTGTGTGTATCTGCACCTTTAAACTCACACATTGTGTCTCACTGACTATGTAATGAGAGAGGTTTGTAGGAATCTGTGTGTCTCTGCATATTTAAACTCACAACTTGTGTCTCACTGTCCATGTAATGAAAGAGTTTTGTAGGACTGGGTGTGTCTCTGCATCTTTAAACTCACACATTGTATCTCACTGCCCATGTAATGAAAGAGTTTTGTAGGAATCTGAGTCTATCTCATCTTTAAACTCACACATTGTGTCTCACTGTCCATGTAATGAAAGAGTTTTGTAGGAATCTGTCTGTCTCTGCATCTTTAAACTCACACGTTGTGTCTCACTGTCCATGTAATGAAAGAGATTTGTAGGAATCTGTGTGTCTCTGCATCTTTAAACTCACACATTGTGTCTCACTGTCCATGTAATGAAAGAGTTTTGCAGGAATCTGTGTGTCGCTGCATCTTTCAGCTCTCACGTTGTGTCTCACTGTCCATGTAATGAAAGAGTTTTGTAGGAATCTGTGTGTATCTGCATCTTTAAACTCACACATTGTGTCACAATGTCCATGTAATGAAAGAGTTTTGTAGGACTGGATGTGTCTCTGTATCTTTAAACTCACACATTGTGTCTCACTGTCCATGTAATGAAAGAGTTTTGTACAAATCTGTGTGTCTCTGTTTCGTTAAACTCACACATTGTGTCTCACTTTCCATGTAATGAAAGAGTTTTGTAGGATTCTGTGTGTCTCTGTATCTTTTAACTTACACATTGTGTCTCACTTTCCATGTAATGAAAGAGTTTTTTTAGGAATCTGTGTGTTTCTGCATCTTTACAGTCACACATTGTGTCTCACTTTCGATGTAATGAACGAGTTTTGTAGGAATCTGTGTGTCTCTGCATCTTTAAGCTCACACATTGTGTCTCACTGTCCATGTAATAAAAGTGTTTTGCAGGACTGGGTGCGTCACTGTATCTTTAAACTCACACATTGTGTCTCACTGTCCATGTAATGAAAGAGTTTTGTAGGTCTGGTTGTGTCTCTGCATCTTTAAACTCACACATTGTGTCTCACTGTCCATGTAATGAAAGCGTTTCGTTGGAATCACTGTTTCTCTTCATCTTTAAACTCACACATTGTTTCTCACTGTCCATGTAATAAAAGTGTTTTGTAGGACTGGGTGTGTCTCTGCATTTTTAAACTCCGACATTCTGTCTCACTGTCCATGTAACGAAAGAGTTTTGGAGGAATCTGTGTGTCTCTGCGTCTTTAAACTAACACAATGTGCCTCACTGTCGATGTAATGAAAGAGTTTTGTTGGAATCTGTTTGTCTCTGTATCTTTAAACTCACACATTTTGACTCACTCTCCATGTAATGAAAGAGTTTTGTACTAATCTGTGTGTCTCTGCATCTTTAAGCTCCCACATTGTGTCTCACTGTCCATGCAATGAAAGAGTTTTGTAGTAATCTGTGTGTATCGGCACCTTTAAACTCACACATTGTGTCTCACGGTCCATGTAATGAAAGAGGTTTGTAGAAATCTGTGTGTCTCTGCATCTTTAAACTCACACAATGTGCCTCACTGTCCATGTAATGAAAGAGTTTTGTTGGAATCTGTGTGTCTCTGTATCTTTAAACTCACACATTTTAACTCACTCTCCATGTAATGAAAGAGTTTTATACAAATCTGTGTGTCTCTCTATCTTTAAACTCACACAGTGTGTCTCACTGTCCATGTAACGAAAGAGTTTTGTAGGTTTCTGTCTTTCTCTGCATCTTTAAACTCACACATTGTGACTCACTGTCCATGCAATGAAAGAGTTTTGTAGTAATCTGTGTGTATCTGCACCTTTAAACTCACACATTGTGTCTCACGGACCATGTAATGAGAGAGGTTTGTAGGAATCTGTGTGTCTCTGCATCTTTAAACTCACACATTGTGTCTCACTGTCCATGTAATAAAAGAGTTCTGTACGACTAGGTGTGGCTCTGTATCTTTAAACACACACATTGGGTCTCACTGTCCATGTAATGAAAGAGTTTTGTAGGACTGGGTGTGTCTCTGCATCTTTAAACTCACACATTGTGTCTCACTGTCAATGTAATGAAAGAGTTTTGTAGGAATCTGTGTGTATCTACAACTTTAAACTCACTCATTGTGTCTCATTTTCCATGTAATGAAAGAGTTTTGTAGGAATCTGTGCGTCTCTGCATCTTTAAGTTCACACATTGTGTCTCACTGTCCATGTAATGAAAGAGTTTTGTAGGAATATGTGAGTCTCTGTATCTTTAAGATCACATATTGTGTCTCACTGTCCATGTAATGAAAGAGTTTTGAAGGAATCTGTGTGTCTCTGCATCTTTAAACTCACACATTGGGTCTCACTGACTATGTAATCAAAGAGTTTTGAAGGAATCTGTGTGTCTCTGCATCTTTAAACTCACACATTTGGTCTCACTGTCCATGTAATGAAAGAGTTTTTTAGTTCTGGGTGTGTCTCTGCATCTTTAAACTCACACAATGTGCCTCACTGTCCATGTAATGAAAGAGTTTTGTTGGAATCTGTGTGTCTCTGTATCTTTAAACTCACACATTTTAACTCACTCTCCATGTAATGAAAGAGTTTTATACAAGTCTGTGTGTCTCTCTATCTTTAAACTCACACAGTGTGTCTCACTGTCCATGTAACGAAAGAGTTTTGTAGGTTTCTGTCTTTCTCTGCATCTTTAAACTCACACATTGAGACTCACTGTCCATGCAATGAAAGAGTTTTGTAGTAATCTGTGTGTATCTGCACCTTTAAACTCACACATTGTGTCTCACGGACTATGTAATGAGAGAGGTTTGTAGGAATCTGTGTGTCTCTGCATCTTTAAACTCACAACTTGTGTCTCACTCTCCATGTAATGAAAGAGTTTTGTACTAATCTGTGTGTCTCTGCATCTTTAAGCTCCCACATTGTGTCTCACTGTCCATGCAATGAAAGAGTTTTGTAGTAATCTGTGTGTATCGGCACCTTTAAACTCACACATTGTGTCTCACGGTCCATGTAATGAAAGAGGTTTGTAGAAATCTGTGTGTCTCTGCATCTTTAAACTCACACAATGTGCCTCACTGTCCATGTAATGAAAGAGTTTTGTTGGAATCTGTGTGTCTCTGTATCTTTAAACTCACACATTTTAACTCACGCTCCATGTAATGAAAGAGTTTTATACAAATCTGTGTGTCTCTCTATCTTTAAACTCACACAGTGTGTCTCACTGTCCATGTAACGAAAGAGTTTTGTAGGTTTCTGTCTTTCTCTGCATCTTTAAACTCACACATTGTGACTCACTGTCCATGCAATGAAAGAGTTTTGTAGTAATCTGTGTGTATCTGCACCTTTAAACTCACACATTGTGTCTCACGGACCATGTAATGAGAGAGGTTTGTAGGAATCTGTGTGTCTCTGCATCTTTAAACTCACACATTGTGTCTCACTGTCCATGTAATAAAAGAGTTCTGTACGACTAGGTGTGGCTCTGTATCTTTAAACACACACATTGGGTCTCACTGTCCATGTAATGAAAGAGTTTTGTAGGACTGGGTGTGTCTCTGCATCTTTAAACTCACACATTGTGTCTCACTGTCAATGTAATGAAAGAGTTTTGTAGGAATCTGTGTGTATCTACAACTTTAAACTCACTCATTGTGTCTCATTTTCCATGTAATGAAAGAGTTTTGTAGGAATCTGTGCGTCTCTGCATCTTTAAGCTCACACATTGTGTCTCACTGTCCATGTAATGAAAGAGTTTTGTAGGAATATGTGAGTCTCTGTATCTTTAAGATCACATATTGTGTCTCACTGTCCATGTAATGAAAGAGTTTTGAAGGAATCTGTGTGTCTCTGCATCTTTAAACTCACACATTGGGTCTCACTGACTATGTAATCAAAGAGTTTTGAAGGAATCTGTGTGTCTCTGCATCTTTAAACTCACACATTTGGTCTCACTGTCCATGTAATGAAAGAGTTTTTTAGTTCTGGGTGTGTCTCTGCATCTTTAAACTCACACAATGTGCCTCACTGTCCATGTAATGAAAGAGTTTTGTTGGAATCTGTGTGTCTCTGTATCTTTAAACTCACACATTTTAACTCACTCTCCATGTAATGAAAGAGTTTTATACAAGTCTGTGTGTCTCTCTATCTTTAAACTCACACAGTGTGTCTCACTGTCCATGTAACGAAAGAGTTTTGTAGGTTTCTGTCTTTCTCTGCATCTTTAAACTCACACATTGAGACTCACTGTCCATGCAATGAAAGTGTTTTGTAGTAATCTGTGTGTATCTGCACCTTTAAACTCACACATTGTGTCTCACGGACTATGTAATGAGAGAGGTTTGTAGGAATCTGTGTGTCTCTGCATCTTTAAACTCACAACTTGTGTCTCACTCTCCATGTAATGAAAGAGTTTTGTACTAATCTGTGTGTCTCTGCATCTTTAAGCTCCCACATTGTGTCTCACTGTCCATGCAATGAAAGAGTTTTGTAGTAATCTGTGTGTATCGGCACCTTTAAACTCACACATTGTGTCTCACGGTCCATGTAATGAAAGAGGTTTGTAGAAATCTGTGTGTCTCTGCATCTTTAAACTCACACAATGTGCCTCACTGTCCATGTAATGAAAGAGTTTTGTTGGAATCTGTGTGTCTCTGTATCTTTAAACTCACACATTTTAACTCACTCTCCATGTAATGAAAGAGTTTTATACAAGTCTGTGTGTCTCTCTATCTTTAAACTCACACAGTGTGTCTCACTGTCCATGTAACGAAAGAGTTTTGTAGGTTTCTGTCTTTCTCTGCATCTTTAAACTCACACATTGTGACTCACTGTCCATGCAATGAAAGAGTTTTGTAGTAATCTGTGTGTATCTGCACCTTTAAACTCACACATTGTGTCTCACGGACCATGTAATGAGAGAGGTTTGTAGGAATCTGTGTGTCTCTGCATCTTTAAACTCACACATTGTGTCTCACTGTCCATGTAATAAAAGAGTTCTGTACGACTAGGTGTGGCTCTGTATCTTTAAACACACACATCGGGTCTCACTGTCCATGTAATGAAAGAGTTTTGTAGGACTGGGTGTGTCTCTGCATCTTTAAACTCACACATTGTGTCTCACTGTCAATGTAATGAAAGAGTTTTGTAGGAATCTGTGTGTATCTACAACTTTAAACTCACTCATTGTGTCTCATTTTCCATGTAATGAAAGAGTTTTGTAGGAATCTGTGCGTCTCTGCATCTTTAAGCTCACACATTGTGTCTCACTGTCCATGTAATGAAAGAGTTTTGTAGGAATATGTGAGTCTCTGTATCTTTAAGATCACATATTGTGTCTCACTGTCCATGTAATGAAAGAGTTTTGAAGGAATCTGTGTGTCTCTGCATCTTTAAACTCACACATTGGGTCTCACTGACTATGTAATCAAAGAGTTTTGAAGGAATCTGTGTGTCTCTGCATCTTTAAACTCACACATTTGGTCTCACTGTCCATGTAATGAAAGAGTTTTTTAGTTCTGGGTGTGTCTCTGCATCTTTAAACTCACACAATGTGCCTCACTGTCCATGTAATGAAAGAGTTTTGTTGGAATCTGTGTGTCTCTGTATCTTTAAACTCACACATTTTAACTCACTCTCCATGTAATGAAAGAGTTTTATACAAGTCTGTGTGTCTCTCTATCTTTAAACTCACACAGTGTGTCTCACTGTCCATGTAACGAAAGAGTTTTGTAGGTTTCTGTCTTTCTCTGCATCTTTAAACTCACACATTGAGACTCACTGTCCATGCAATGAAAGAGTTTTGTAGTAATCTGTGTGTATCTGCACCTTTAAACTCACACATTGTGTCTCACGGACTATGTAATGAGAGAGGTTTGTAGGAATCTGTGTGTCTCTGCATCTTTAAACTCACAACTTGTGTCTCACTGTCCATGTAATGAAAGAGTTTTGTAGGACTGGGTGTGTCTCTGCATCTTTAAACTCACACATTGTATCTCACTGCCCATGTAATGAAAGAGTTTTGTAGGAATCTGAGTCTATCTCATCTTTAAACTCACACATTGTGTCTCACTGTCCATGTAATGAAAGAGTTTTGTAGGAATCTGTGCGTCTCTGCATCTTTAAGCTCACACATTGTGTCTCACTGTCCATGTAATGAAAGAGTTTTGTAGGAATCTGTGTGTCTCTGCATCTTTAAGCTCACACATTGTTTCTCACAGTCCATGTAATGAAAAAGTTTTGTTGGAATCTGTGTGTATCTGCATCTTTAAACTCACATATTGTGTCTCACTGTCCATGTAATGAAAGAGTTTTGTAGGAATCTGTGTGTCTCTGCATCTTTAAACTCACACATTTTTCTCACTGTGCATGTAATAAAAGAGATTGTAGGACTGGGTTTGTCTCTGTATCTTTAAACGCACACATTGTGTCTCACTGTCCATGTAATGAAAGAGTTTTGTAGGAATCTGTGTGTCTCTGCACCTTTAAGCTCACACATTGTGTCTCACTGTCCATGTAATGAAAGAGTTTTGTAGGAATATGTGAGTCTCTGTATCTTTAAGATCACATATTGTGTCTCACTGTCCATGTAATGAAAGAGTTTTGAAGGAATCTGTGTGTCTCTGCATCTTTAAACTCACACATTGGGTCTCACTGACTATGTAATCAAAGAGTTTTGAAGGAATCTGTGTGTCTCTGCATCTTTAAACTCACACATTGGGTCTCACTGTCCATGTAATGAAAGAGTTTTTTAGTTCTGGGTGTGTCTCTGCATCTTTAAACTCACACAATGTGCCTCACTGTCCATGTAATGAAAGAGTTTTGTTGGAATCTGTGTGTCTCTGTATCTTTAAACTCACACATTTTAACTCACTCTCCATGTAATGAAAGAGTTTTATACAAGTCTGTGTGTCTCTCTATCTTAAAACTCACACAGTGTGTCTCACTGTCCATGTAACGAAAGAGTTTTGTAGGTTTCTGTCTTTCTCTGCATCTTTAAACTCACACATTGAGACTCACTGTCCATGCAATGAAAGAGTTTTGTAGTAATCTGTGTGTATCTGCACCTTTAAACTCACACATTGTGTCTCACGGACTATGTAATGAGAGAGGTTTGTAGGAATCTGTGTGTCTCTGCATCTTTAAACTCACAACTTGTGTCTCACTGTCCATGTAATGAAAGAGTTTTGTAGGACTGGGTGTGTCTCTGCATCTTTAAACTCACTCATTGTATCTCACTGCCCATGTAATGAAAGAGTTTTGTAGGATTATGTGAGTCTCTGTATCTTTAAACTCACATATTGTGTCTCACTGTCCATGAAATGAAAGAGTTTTGTAGGACTGGGTGTGTCTCTGTATCTTTTAAATCACACATTGGGTCTCACTGTCCATGTAATGAAAGAGTTTTTTAGTTCTGGGTGTGTCTCTGCATCTTTAAACTAACACAATGTGCCTCACTGTCGATGTAATGAAAGAGTTTTGTTGGAATCTGTTTGTCTCTGTATCTTTAAACTCACACATTTTGACTCACTCTCCATGTAATGAAAGAGTTTTGTAGGAATCTGTGTGTCTCTGCATCTTTAAACTCACACATTGTGACTCACTGTCCATGCAATGAAAGAGTTTTGTAGGAATCTGTGTGTCTCTGCATCTTTAAACTCACACATTGTGACTCACTTTCCATGTAATGAAAGAGTTTTGTAGGAATCTGTGTGTCTCTGCATCTTTAAGCTCCCACATTGTGTCGCACTGTCCATGAAATAAAAGAGTTCTGTACGACAAGGTGTGGCTCTGTATCTTTAATCTCACACATTGGGTCTCACTGTCAATGTCATGAAAGAGTTTTGTAGGAATCTGTGTGTCTCTAGAACTTTAAACTCACTCATTGTGTCTCACTGTCCATGTAATGAAAGAGTTTTTTAGTTTTGGGTGTGTCTCTGAATCTTTAAACTCACACAATGTGCCTCACTGTCGATGTAATGAAAGAGTTTTGTTGGAATCTGTGTGTCTCTGTATCTTTAAACTCACATATTTTAACTCACTCTCCATGTAATGAAAGAGTTTTTTCCAAATCTGTGTGTCTCTCTATCTTTAAACTCACACAGTGTGTCTCACTGTCCATGTAACGAAAGAGTTTTGTAGGTTTCTGTCTTTCTCTGCATCTTTAAACTCACACATTGTGTCTCACGGACCATGTAATGAGAGAGGTTTGTAGGAATCTGTGTGTCTCTGCATCTTTTAACTCACACATTGTGTCTCACTGTCCATGTAATAAAAGAGTTCTGTACGACTAGGTGTGGCTCTGTATCTTTAAACTCACTCATTGTGTCTCATTTTCCATGTAATGAAAGAGTTTTGTAGGACTGGGTGTGTCTCTGCATCTTTAAACTCACACATTGTGTCTCACTGTCAATGTAATGAAAGAGTTTTGTAGGAATCTGTGTGTATCTACAACTTTAAACTCACACATTGTGTCTCACAGTCCATGTAATGAAAGAGTTTTGTAGGAATCTGTGCGTCTCTGCATCTTTAAGCTCACACATTGTGTCTCACTGTCCATGTAATGAAAGAGTTTTGTAGGAATCTGTGTGTCTCTGCATCTTTAAGCTCACACATTGTTTCTCACAGTCAATGTAATGACAGAGTTTTGTTGGAATCTGTGTGTATCTGCATCTTTAAACTCACATATTGTGTCTCACTGTCCATGTAATGAAAGAGTTTTGTAGGAATCTGTGTGTCTCTGCATCTTTAAACTCTCACATTTTTCTCACTGTGCTTGTAATAAAAGAGATTGTAGGACTGGGTTTGTCTCTGTATCTTTAAATGCACACATTGTGTCTCACTGTCCATGTAATGAAAGAGTTTTGTAGGAATCTGTGTGTCTCTGCATCTTTAAGCTCACACATTGTGTCTCACTGTCCATGTAATGAAAGAGTTTTGTAGGAATATGTGAGTCTCTGTATCTTTAAGATCACATATTGTGTCTCACTGTCCATGTAATGAAAGAGTTTTGAAGGAATCTGTGTGTCTCTGCATCTTTAAACTCACACATTGGGTCTCACTGACTATGTAATCAAAGAGTTTTGAAGGAATCTGTGTGTCTCTGCATCTTTAAACTCACACATTGGGTCTCACTGTCCATGTAATGAAAGCGTTTCGTTGGAATCACTGTTTCTCTTCATCTTTAAACTCACACGTTGTTTCTCACTGTCCATGTAATAAAAGTGTTTTGTAGGACTGGGTGTGTCTCTGCATTTTTAAACTCCGACATTCTGTCTCACTGTCCATGTAACGAAAGGGTTTTGGAGGAATCTGTGTGTCTCTGCGTCTTTAAACTCGCACATTGTGTCTCACTGTCCATGTATTGAAAGAGTTTTTTAGTTCTGGGTGTGTCTCTGCATCTTTAAACTAACACAATGTGCCTCATTGTTGATGTAATGAAAGAGTTTTGTTGGAATCTGTTTGTCTCTGTATCTTTAAACTCACACATTTTGACTCACTCTCCATGTAATGAAAGAGTTTTGTAGGAATCTGTGTGTCTCTGCATCTTTAAGCTCCCACATTGTGTCTCACTGTCCATGCAATGAAAGAGTTTTGTAGTAATCTGTGTGTATCGGCACCTTTAAACTCACACATTGTGTCTCACGATCCATGTAATGAAAGAGGTTTGTAGAAATCTGTGTGTCTCTGCATCTTTAAACTCACACATTGTGTCTCACTGTCCATGAAATAAAAGAGTTCTGTACGACAAGGTGTGGCTCTGTATCTTTAATCTCACACATTGGGTCTCACTGTCAATGTCATGAAAGAGTTTTGTAGGAATCTGTGTGTCTCTAGAACTTTAAACTCACTCATTGTGTCTCACTGTCCATGTAATGAAAGAGTTTTTTAGTTCTAGGTGTGTCTCTGAATCTTTAAACTCACAAAATGTGCCTCACTGTCGATGTAATGAAAGAGTTTTGTTGGAATCTGTGTGTCTCTGTATCTTTAAACTCACACATTTTAACTCACTCTCCATGTAATGAAAGAGTTTTATACAAATCTGTGTGTCTCTCTATCTTTAAACTCACACAGTGTGTCTCACTGTCCATGTAACGAAAGAGTTTTGTAGGTTTCTGTCTTTCTCTGCATCTTTAAACTCACACATTGTGACTCACTGTCCATGCAATGAAAGAGTTTTGTAGTAATCTGTGTGTATCTGCACCTTTAAACTCACACATTGTGTCTCACGGACCATGTAATGAGAGAGGTTTGTAGGAATCTGTGTGTCTCTGCATCTTTAAACTCACACATTGTTTCTCACTGTCCATGTAATAAAAGAGTTCTGTACGACTAGGTGTGGCTCTGTATCTTTAAACACACACATTGGGTCTCACTGTCCATGTAATGAAAGAGTTTTGTAGGACTGGGTGTGTCTCTGCATCTTTAAACTCACACATTGTGTCTCACTGTCAATGTAATGAAAGAGTTTTGTAGGAATCTGTGTGTATCTACAACTTTAAACTCACTCATTGTGTCTCATTTTCCATGTAATGAAAGAGTTTTGTAGGAATCTGTGCGTCTCTGCATCTTTAAACTCACACATTGTGTCTCACTGTCCATGTAATGAAAGAGTTTTGTAGGAATCTGTGTGTCTCTGCATCTTTAAACTCACACATTTTTCTCACTGTGCATGTAATAAAAGAGATTGTAGGACTGGGTTTGTCTCTGTATCTTTAAACGCACACATTGTGTCTCACTGTCCATGTAATGAAAGAGTTTTGTAGGAATCTGTGTGTCTCTGCATCTTTAAGCTCACACATTGTGTCTCACTGTCCATGTAATGAAAGAGTTTTGTAGGAATATGTGAGTCTCTGTATCTTTAAGATCACATATTGTGTCTCACTGTCCATGTAATGAAAGAGTTTTGAAGGAATCTGTGTGTCTCTGCATCTTTAAACTCACACATTGGGTCTCACTGACTATGTAATCAAAGAGTTTTGAAGGAATCTGTGTGTCTCTGCATCTTTAAACTCACACATTTGGTCTCACTGTCCATGTAATGAAAGAGTTTTTTAGTTCTGGGTGTGTCTCTGCATCTTTAAACTCACACAATGTGCCTCACTGTCCATGTAATGAAAGAGTTTTGTTGGAATCTGTGTGTCTCTGTATCTTTAAACTCACACATTTTAACACACTCTCGATGTAATGAAAGAGTTTTATACAAGTCTGTGTGTCTCTCTATCTTTAAACTCACACAGTGTGTCTCACTGTCCATGTAACGAAAGAGTTTTGTAGGTTTCTGTCTTTCTCTGCATCTTTAAACTCACACATTGAGACTCACTGTCCATGCAATGAAAGAGTTTTGTAGTAATCTGTGTGTATCTGCACCTTTAAACTCACACATTGTGTCTCACGGACTATGTAATGAGAGAGGTTTGTAGGAATCTGTGTGTCTCTGCATCTTTAAACTCACAACTTGTGTCTCACTGTCCATGTAATGAAAGAGTTTTGTAGGACTGGGTGTGTCTCTGCATCTTTAAACTCACACATTGTATCTCACTGCCCATGTAATGAAAGAGTTTTGTAGGATAATGTGAGTGTCTGTATCTTTAAACTCACATATTGTGTCTCACTGTCCATGTAATGAAAGAGTTTTGTAGGACTGGGTGTGTCTCTGTATCTTTTAACTCACACATTGGGTCTCACTGTCCATGTAATGAAAGAGTTTTTTAGTTCTGGGTGTGTCTCTGCATCTTTAAACTAACACAATGTGCCTCACTGTCGATGTAATGAAAGAGTTTTGTTGGAATCTGTTTGTCTCTGTATCTTTAAACTCACACATTTTGACTCACTCTCCATGTAATGAAAGAGTTTTGTAGGAATCTGTGTGTCTCTGCATCTTTAAACTCACACATTGTGACTCACTGTCCATGCAATGAAAGAGTTTTGTAGTAATCTGTGTGTATCGGCACCTTTAAACTCACACATTGTGTCTCACGGTCCATGTAATGAAAGAGGTTTGTAGAAATCTGTGTGTCTCTGCATCTTTAAACTCACACATTGTGTCTCACTGTCCATGAAATAAAAGAGTTCTGTACGACAAGGTGTGGCTCTGTATCTTTAATCTCACACATTGGGTCTCACTGTCAATGTCATGAAAGAGTTTTGTAGGAATCTGTGTGTCTCTAGAACTTTAAACGCACTCATTGTGTCTCACTGTGCATGTAATAAAAGAGTTTTGTAGGACTGGGTTTGTCTCTGTATCTTTAAACGCACACATTGTGTCTCACTGTCCATGTAATGAATGAGTTTTTTAGTTCTGGGTATTACTCTGCATCTTTAAACTCACACAATGTCCCTCACTGTCGAAGTAATGAAAGAGTTTTGTTGGAATCTGTGTGTCTCTGTATCTTTAAACTCACACATTTTGACTCACTGTCCATGTAATGAAAGAGTTTTGTACAAATCTGTGTGTCTCTCTATCTTTAAACTCACACATTGTTTCTCACTGTCCATGTAACGAAAGAGTTTTGTAGGAATCTGTCTTTCTCTGCATCTGTAAACTGACACATTGTGACTCTCTGCCCATGTAATGAAAGTGTTTTGTAGGAATCAGTGTGTCTCTGCACCTTTAAACTCACACATTGTGTCTCACGGTCCATGTAATGTAAGAGGTTTGTAGGAATCTGTGTGTCTCTGCATCTTTAAACTCACACATTGTGTCTCATTGTCCATGTAATAAAAGAGTTCTGTACGACTGGGTGTGTCTCTGTATCTTTAAACTCACACAATGGGTCTCATTGTCCATGTTATGAAAGAGTTTTGTAGGTCTGGGTATGTCTCTGCATTTTTAAACTCACACATTGTTTCACACTGTCCATGTAACGAATGAGTTTTGTAGGAATCTGTGTGTCTCTGCATCTTTAAACTCATACATTGTGTCTCACTGTCCATGTAATGAAAGTGTTTAGTAGTAATCTGTGTGTCTCTGCATCTTTAAACTCACACATTGTGTCTCACTGTCCATGTAATAAAAGAGTTTTGGAGGACTGGGTGTGTCTCTGTATCATTAACCTCACACATTGGTTCTCAGTGTCCATGTAATGAGTGAGTTTTGTAGGATTCTGTGTGTATCTGCACCTTTAAACACATACATTGTGTCTCACTGTCCATGTAATGAAAGAGTTTTGTAGGACTGGGTGTGTCTCTGTATCTTTAAACTCACACATTGGGTCTCACTGTCCATGTAATGAAAGAGTTTTGTAGGAATCTGTTTGTCTCTGCATCTTTAAACTCACACATTGGGTCTCACTGTCCATGTAATAAAAGAGTTTTGTAGGAATATGTGAGTCACTTTATCTTTAAACTCACACATTGTGTCTCACTGTCCATGTAATGATAGAGTTTTGTAGGAATCTGTGTGTCTCTGCATCTTTAAACTCACACATTGGGTCTCACTGTCCATGTAATGAAAGAGTTTTTTAGTTCTGGCTGTGTCTCTGCATCTTAAAACTCACACAATGTGCCTCACTGTCAATGTAATGAAAGAGTTTTGTTGGAATCTGTGTGTCTCTCTATCTTTAAACTCACACATTGTGTCTCACTCTCCATGTAATGAAAGAGTTTTATAGGAATCTGTCTTTCTCTGCATCTTTAAACTGACACATTGTGTGTCACTGTCCATGCAATGAAAGATTTTTGTAGGAATATGTGAGTCTCTGCATCTTTAAACTCACACATTGGGTCTCACTGTCCATGTAATGAAAGAGTTTTTTAGTTCTGGCTGTGTCTCTGCATCTTTAAACTCACACAATGTGCCTCACTGTCGATGTAATGATAGAGTTTTGTTGGAATCTGTTTGTCTCTGTATTTTTAAGCTCACAGATTTTGACTCACTGTCCATGTAATAAAAGTGTTGTGTAGGACTGGGTGTGTCTCTGTATCTTTAAACTAACACATTGGGTCTCACTGTCCATGTAATGAAAGAGTTTTGTAGGTCTGGGTATGTCTCTGCATTTTTAAACTGAGACATTGTGTCTCACTGTTCATGTAACGAAAGAGTTTTGTAGGAATCTGTGTGTCTCTGCATCTTTAAACTCACACATTGTGTCCCACTGTCCATGTAATGAAAGAGTTTTGTAGGAATCTGTGTGTATCTGCATCTTTAAACTCACACATTGTGTCTCACTGTCCATGTAATGGAAGAGTTGTGAAGGAATCTGTGTGTCTCTGCATCTTTAAACTCACACATTGTGTCTCACTGTCCATGTAATAAAAGAGTTTTGTAGGACTGGGTGTGTCTCTGCATCTTTAACCTCACACATTGTGTCTCACTGTCCATGTAATGAAAGAGTTTTGTCGGAATATGTGAGTCTCTGTATCATTAAGCTCACACATTGTGTCTCACTGTCCATGTAATAAAAGAGTTTTGTAGGACTGGGTGTGTCTCTGTATCTTTAACTCACACATTGGTTCTCACTGTCCATGTAATGAAAGAGTTTTGTAGGACTGGGTGTGTCTCTGCATCTTTAGAACTCACACATTGTGTCTCACTGTCCATGTAAAGAAAGAGTTTTGTAGGAATATGTGTGTCTCTGTATCTTTAAAGCTCACACATTGTGTCTCACTGTCCATGTAATGAAAGAGTTTTGTAGGACTGGGTGTGTCTCTGCTATCTTAAACTCACACATTGGGTCTCACTGTCCATGTAATGAAAGAGTTTTGTAGGAATCTGTGTGTATCTGCATCTTTAAACTCACACATTGTGTCTCACTGTCCATGTAATGAAAGAGTTTTGTAGGACTGGGTGTGTCTCTGCATCTTTAAACTCACACATTGTGTCTCACTGTCCATGTAATGAAAGAGTTTTGTAGGAATCTGTGTGTCTCTGCATCTTTAAACTCAGACATTGTGTCTCACTGTCCATTCAATGAAAGTGTTTTGTAGTAATCTGTGTGTATCTGCACCTTTAAACTCACACATTGTGTCTCACGGACCATGTAATGAGAGAGGTTTGTAGGAATCTGTGTGTCTCTGCATCTTTAAACTTACACATTGTGTCTCACTGTCCTTGTAATAAAAGAGTTCTGTACGACTAGGTGTGGCTCTGTATCTTTAAACTCACTCATTGTGTCTCATTTTCCATGTAATGAAAGAGTTTTGTAGGACTGGGTGTGTCTCTGCATCTTTAAACTCACACATTGTGTCTCACTGTCAATGTAATGAAAGAGTTTTGTAGGAACCTGTGTGTATCTACAACTTTAAACTCACACATTGTGTCTCACAGTCCATGTAATGAAAGTGTTTTGTAGGAATCTGTGCGTCTCTGCATCTTTAAGCTCACACATTGTGTCTCACTGTCCATGTAATGAAAGAGTTTTGTAGGAATCTGTGTGTCTCTGCATCTTTAAGCTCACACATTGTTTCTCACAGTCAATGTAATGACAGAGTTTTGTTGGAATCTGTGTGTATCTGCATCTTTAAACTCACATATTGTGTCTCACTGTCCATGTAATGAAAGAGTTTTGTAGGAATCTGTGTGTCTCTGCATCTTTAAACTCTCACATTTTTCTCACTGTGCATGTAATAAAAGAGATTGTAGGACTGGGTTTGTCTCTGTATCTTTAAACGCACACATTGTGTCTCACTGTCCATGTAATGAAAGAGTTTTGTAGCAATCTGTGTGTCTCTGCATCTTTAAGCTCACACATTGTGTCTCACTGTCCATGTAATGAAAGAGTTTTGTAGGAATATGTGAGTCTCTGTATCTTTAAGATCACATATTGTGTCTCACTGTCCATGTAATGAAAGAGTTTTGAAGGAATCTGTGTGTCTCTGCATCTTTAAACTCACACATTGGGTCTCACTGACTATGTAATCAAAGAGTTTTGAAGGAATCTGTGTGTCTCTGCATCTTTAAACTCACACATTGGGTCTCACTGTCCATGTAATGAAAGCGTTTCGTTGGAATCACTGTTTCTCTTCATCTTTAAACTCACACATTGTTTCTCACTGTCCATGAAATAAAAGTGTTTTGTAGGACTGGGTGTCTCTCTGCATTTTTAAACTCCGACATTCTGTCTCACTGTCCATGTAACGAAAGAGTTTTGGAGGAATCTGTGTGTCTCTGCGTCTTTAAACTCGCACATTGTGTCCCACTGTCCATGTAATGAAAGAGTTTTTTAGTTCTGGGTGTGTCTCTGCATCTTTAAACTAACACAATGTGCCTCATTGTCGATGTAATGAAAGAGTTTTGTTGGAATCTGTTTGTCTCTGTATCTTTAAACTCACACATTTTGACTCACTCTCCATGTAATGAAAGAGTTTTGTAGGAATCTGTGTGTCTCTGCATCTTTAAGCTCCCACATTGTGTCTCACTGTCCATGCAATGAAAGTGTTTTGTAGTAATCTGTGTGTATCTGCACCTTTAAACTCACACATTGTGTCTCACTGTCCATGTAATGAAAGAGTTTTGTAGGACTGGGTGTGTCTCTGCATCTTTAAACTCACACATTGTGTCTCACTGTCCATGAAATAAAAGAGTTCTGTACGACAAGGTGTGGCTCTGTATCTTTAAACTCACACATTGTGTCTCACTGTCATGTCATGAAAGAGGTTTTGTAGGAATCTGTGTGTCTCTGAACTTTAAACTCACACATTGTGTCTCACTGTCCATGTAATGAAAGAGTTTTGTAGTTCTAGTTGTGTCTCTGTATCTTTAAACTCACACAATGTGCCTCACTGTCCGATGTAATGAAAGAGTTTTGTTGGAATCTGTGTTTCTCTGTATCTTTAAACTCACACATTGTTACTCACTGTCCATGTAATGAGAGAGGTTTGTAGGAATCTGTGTGTCTCTGCATCTTTAAACTCACACATTGTGTCTCACTGTCCATGTAATAAAAGAGTTCTGTACGACTAGGTGTGGCTCTGTATCTTTAAACACACACATTGGGTCTCACTGTCCATGTAATGAAAGAGTTTTGTAGGACTGGGTGTGTCTCTGCATCTTTAAACTCACACATTGTGTCTCACTGTCAATGTAATGAAAGAGTTTTGTAGGAATCTGTGTGTATCTACAACTTTAAACTCACTCATTGTGTCTCATTTTCCATGTAATGAAAGAGTTTTGTAGGAATCTGTGCGTCTCTGCATCTTTAAACTCACACATTGTGTCTCACTGTCCATGTAATGAAAGAGTTTTGTAGGAATCTGTGTGTCTCTGCATCTTTAAACTCACACATTTTTCTCACTGTGCATGTAATAAAAGAGATTGTAGGACTGGGTTTGTCTCTGTATCTTTAAACGCACACATTGTGTCTCACTGTCCATGTAATGAAAGAGTTTTGTAGGAATCTGTGTGTCTCTGCATCTTTAAGCTCACACATTGTGTCTCACTGTCCATGTAATGAAAGAGTTTTGTAGGAATATGTGAGTCTCTGTATCTTTAAGATCACATATTGTGTCTCACTGTCCATGTAATGAAAGAGTTTTGAAGGAATCTGTGTGTCTCTGCATCTTTAAACTCACACATTGGGTCTCACTGACTATGTAATCAAAGAGTTTTGAAGGAATCTGTGTGTCTCTGCATCTTTAAACTCACACATTGGGTCTCACTGTCCATGTAATGAAAGAGTTTTTTAGTTCTGGGTGTGTCTCTGCATCTTTAAACTCACACAATGTGCCTCACTGTACATGTAATGAAAGAGTTTTGTTGGAATCTGTGTGTCTCTGTATCTTTAAACTCACACATTTTAACTCACTCTCCATGTAATGAAAGAGTTTTATACAAGTCTGTGTGTCTCTCTATCTTTAAACTCACACAGTGTGTCTCACTGTCCATGTAACGAAAGAGTTTTGTAGGTTTCTGTCTTTCTCTGCATCTTTAAACTCACACATTGAGACTCACTGTCCATGCAATGAAAGAGTTTTGTAGTAATCTGTGTGTATCTGCACCTTTAAACTCACACATTGTGTCTCACTGACTATGTAATGAGAGAGGTTTGTAGGAATCTGTGTGTCTCTGCATCTTTAAACTCACATCTTGTGTCTCACTGTCCATGTAATGAAAGAGTTTTGTAGGACTGGGTGTGTCTCTGCATCTTTAAACTCACACATTGGGTCTCACTGTCCATATAATGAAAGAGTTTTGTAGGAATCTGTTTGTCTCTGCATCTTTAAACTCACACATTGTGTCTCACTGTCCATGTAATGAAAGAGTTTTGTAGGAATCTGTGTATCTCTGTATCTTTAAACTCAAACATTGGGTCTCACTGTCCATGTAATGAAAGAGTTTTGTAGGAATCTGTGTGTCTCTGCATCTTTAAGCTCTCACATTGCGTCTCACTGTCCATGCAATGAAAGAGTTTTGTAGTAATCTGTGTGTATCTGCACCTTTAAACTCACACATTTTGTCTCACTGTCCATGTAATGAAAGAGGTTTGTAGGAATCTGTGTATCTCTGCATCTTTAACTCACACATTGTGTCTCACTGTCCTTGTAATAAAAGAGTTCTGTTCAACTGGGTGTGTCTCTGTATCTTTAAACACACGCATTGGGTCTCAATGTCCATGTAATGAAAGACTTTTGTTGGAATCTGTGTTTCTCTGCATCTTTAAACTCACACATTGTTTCTCACTGTCCATGTAATAAAAGTGTTGTGTAGGACTGGGTGTGTCTCTGTATCTTTAAACTAACACATTGGGTCTCACTGTCCATGTAATGAAAGAGTTTTGTAGGTCTGGGTATGTCTCTGCATTTTTAAACTGAGACATTGTGTCTCACTGTTCATGTAACGAAAGAGTTTTGTAGGAATCTGTGTGTCTCTGCATCTTTAAACTCACACATTGTGTCCCACTGTCCATGTAATGAAAGAGTTTTGTAGGAATCTGTGTGTATCTGCATCTTTAAACTCACACATTGTGTCTCACTGTCCATGTAATGGAAGAGTTGTGAAGGAATCTGTGTGTCTCTGCATCTTTAAACTCACACATTGTGTCTCACTGTCCATGTAATAAAAGAGTTTTGTAGGACTGGGTGTGTCTCTGCATCTTTAACCTCACACATTGTGTCTCACTGTCCATGTAATGAAAGAGTTTTGTCGGAATATGTGAGTCTCTGTATCATTAAGCTCACACATTGTGTCTCACTGTCCATGTAATGAAAGAGTTTTTTTCGACTGGGTGTGTCTCTGTATATTTGAACTCACACATTGTGTCTCACAGTCCATGTAATGAAAGAGTTTTGTAGGAATATGTGAGTCTCTGTATCTTTAAACTCACACATTGTGTCTCACTGTCCATGTAATGAAAGAGTTTTGTAGGACTGGGTTTGTCTCTGCATCTTTAAACTCACACATTGTGTCTCACTGTCCATGTAATGAAAGAGTTTTTTAGTTCTGGGTGTATCTCTGCATTCTTAAACTCACACAAAGTGCCTCACTGTCGATTTAATGAAAGAGTTTTGTTGGAATCTGTGTGTCTCTGTATCTTTAAACTCTCACATTTTGAATCGCTGTCCATGTAACGAAAGAGTTTTGTAGGAATCTGTCTTTCTCTGCATCTTTAAACTCACACATTGTGACTCTCTGCCCTTGTAATGAAAGAGTTTTGTAGGAATCTGTGTGTCTCTGCATCTTTAAACTCAGACATTGTGTCTCACTGTCCATGCAATGAAAGTGTTTTGTAGTAATCTGTGTGTATCTGCACCTTTAAACTCACACATTGTGTCTCACGGACCATGTAATGAGAGAGGTTTGTAGGAATCTGTGTGTCTCTGCATCTTTAAACTTACACATTGTGTCTCACTGTCCTTGTAATAAAAGAGTTCTGTACGACTAGGTGTGGCTCTGTATCTTTAAACTCACTCATTGTGTCTCATTTTCCATGTAATGAAAGAGTTTTGTAGGACTGGGTGTGTCTCTGCATCTTTAAACTCACACATTGTGTCTCACTGTCAATGTAATGAAAGAGTTTTGTAGGAACCTGTGTGTATCTACAACTTTAAACTCACACATTGTGTCTCACAGTCCATGTAATGAAAGTGTTTTGTAGGAATCTGTGCGTCTCTGCATCTTTAAGCTCACACATTGTGTCTCACTGTCCATGTAATGAAAGAGTTTTGTAGGAATCTGTGTGTCTCTGCATCTTTAAGCTCACACATTGTTTCTCACAGTCAATGTAATGACAGAGTTTTGTTGGAATCTGTGTGTATCTGCATCTTTAAACTCACATATTGTGTCTCACTGTCCATGTAATGAAAGAGTTTTGTAGGAATCTGTGTGTCTCTGCATCTTTAAACTCTCACATTTTTCTCACTGTGCATGTAATAAAAGAGATTGTAGGACTGGGTTTGTCTCTGTATCTTTAAACGCACACATTGTGTCTCACTGTCCATGTAATGAAAGAGTTTTGTAGCAATCTGTGTGTCTCTGCATCTTTAAGCTCACACATTGTGTCTCACTGTCCATGTAATGAAAGAGTTTTGTAGGAATATGTGAGTCTCTGTATCTTTAAGATCACATATTGTGTCTCACTGTCCATGTAATGAAAGAGTTTTGAAGGAATCTGTGTGTCTCTGCATCTTTAAACTCACACATTGGGTCTCACTGACTATGTAATCAAAGAGTTTTGAAGGAATCTGTGTGTCTCTGCATCTTTAAACTCACACATTGGGTCTCACTGTCCATGTAATGAAAGCGTTTCGTTGGAATCACTGTTTCTCTTCATCTTTAAACTCACACATTGTTTCTCACTGTCCATGAAATAAAAGTGTTTTGTAGGACTGGGTGTCTCTCTGCATTTTTAAACTCCGACATTCTGTCTCACTGTCCATGTAACGAAAGAGTTTTGGAGGAATCTGTGTGTCTCTGCGTCTTTAAACTCGCACATTGTGTCCCACTGTCCATGTAATGAAAGAGTTTTTTAGTTCTGGGTGTGTCTCTGCATCTTTAAACTAACACAATGTGCCTCATTGTCGATGTAATGAAAGAGTTTTGTTGGAATCTGTTTGTCTCTGTATCTTTAAACTCACACATTTTGACTCACTCTCCATGTAATGAAAGAGTTTTGTAGGAATCTGTGTGTCTCTGCATCTTTAAGCTCCCACATTGTGTCTCACTGTCCATGCAATGAAAGAGTTTTGTAGTAATCTGTGTGTATCGGCACCTTTAAACTCACACATTGTGTCTCACTGTCCATGTAATGAAAGAGGTTTGTAGAAATCTGTGTGTCTCTGCATCTTTAAACTCACACATTGTGTCTCACTGTCCATGAAATAAAAGAGTTCTGTACGACAAGGTGTGGCTCTGTATCTTTAATCTCACACATTGGGTCTCACTGTCAATGTCATGAAAGAGTTTTGTAGGAATCTGTGTGTCTCTAGAACTTTAAACTCACTCATTGTGTCTCACTGTCCATGTAATGAAAGAGTTTTTTAGTTCTAGTTGTGTCTCTGAATCTTTAAACTCACACAATGTGCCTCACTGTCGATGTAATGAAAGAGTTTTGTTGGAATCTGTGTGTCTCTGTATCTTTAAACTCACACATTTTAACTCACTCTCCATGTAATGAGAGAGGTTTGTAGGAATCTGTGTGTCTCTGCATCTTTAAACTCACACATTGTTTCTCACTGTCCATGTAATAAAAGAGTTCTGTACGACTAGGTGTGGCTCTGTATCTTTAAACACACACATTGGGTCTCACTGTCCATGTAATGAAAGAGTTTTGTAGGACTGGGTGTGTCTCTGCATCTTTAAACTCACACATTGTGTCTCACTGTCAATGTAATGAAAGAGTTTTGTAGGAATCTGTGTGTATCTACAACTTTAAACTCACTCATTGTGTCTCATTTTCCATGTAATGAAAGAGTTTTGTAGGAATCTGTGCGTCTCTGCATCTTTAAACTCACACATTGTGTCTCACTGTCCATGTAATGAAAGAGTTTTGTAGGAATCTGTGTGTCTCTGCATCTTTAAACTCACACATTTTTCTCACTGTGCATGTAATAAAAGAGATTGTAGGACTGGGTTTGTCTCTGTATCTTTAAACGCACACATTGTGTCTCACTGTCCATGTAATGAAAGAGTTTTGTAGGAATCTGTGTGTCTCTGCATCTTTAAGCTCACACATTGTGTCTCACTGTCCATGTAATGAAAGAGTTTTGTAGGAATATGTGAGTCTCTGTATCTTTAAGATCACATATTGTGTCTCACTGTCCATGTAATGAAAGAGTTTTGAAGGAATCTGTGTGTCTCTGCATCTTTAAACTCACACATTGGGTCTCACTGACTATGTAATCAAAGAGTTTTGAAGGAATCTGTGTGTCTCTGCATCTTTAAACTCACACATTGGGTCTCACTGTCCATGTAATGAAAGAGTTTTTTAGTTCTGGGTGTGTCTCTGCATCTTTAAACTCACACAATGTGCCTCACTGTTCATGTAATGAAAGAGTTTTGTTGGAATCTGTGTGTCTCTGTATCTTTAAACTCACACATTTTAACTCACTCTCCATGTAATGAAAGAGTTTTATACAAGTCTGTGTGTCTCTCTATCTTTAAACTCACACAGTGTGTCTCACTGTCCATGTAACGAAAGAGTTTTGTAGGTTTCTGTCTTTCTCTGCATCTTTAAACTCACACATTGAGACTCACTGTCCATGCAATGAAAGAGTTTTGTAGTAATCTGTGTGTATCTGCACCTTTAAACTCACACATTGTGTCTCACTGACTATGTAATGAGAGAGGTTTGTAGGAATCTGTGTGTCTCTGCATCTTTAAACTCACAACTTGTGTCTCACTGTCCATGTAATGAAAGAGTTTTGTAGGACTGGGTGTGTCTCTGCATCTTTAAACTCACACATTGTATCTCACTGCCCATGTAATGAAAGAGTTTTGTAGGATTATGTGAGTGTCTGTATCTTTAAACTCACATATTGTGTCTCACTGTCCATGTAATGAAAGAGTTTTGTAGGACTGGGTGTGTCTCTGTATCTTTTAACTCACACATTGGGTCTCACTGTCCATGTAATGAAAGAGTTTTTTAGTTCTGGGTGTGTCTCTGCATCTTTAAACTAACACAATGTGCCTCACTGTCGATGTAATGAAAGAGTTTTGTTGGAATCTGTTTGTCTCTGTATCTTTAAACTCACACATTTTGACTCACGCTCCATGTAATGAAAGAGTTTTGTAGGAATCTGTGTGTCTCTGCATCTTTAAACTCACACATTGTGACTCACTGTCCATGCAATGAAAGAGTTTTGTAGTAATCTGTGTGTATCTGCATCTTTAAGCTCCCACATTGTGTCTCACTGTCCATGCAATGAAAGAGTTTTGTAGTAATCTGTGTGTATCGGCACCTTTAAACTCACACATTGTGTCTCACGGTCCATGTAATGAAAGAGGTTTGTAGAAATCTGTGTGTCTCTGCATCTTTAAACTCACACATTGTGTCTCACTGTCCATGAAATAAAAGAGTTCTGTACGACAAGGTGTGGCTCTGTATCTTTAATCTCACACATTGGGTCTCACTGTCAATGTCATGAAAGAGTTTTGTAGGAATCTGTGTGTCTCTAGAACTTTAAACGCACTCATTGTGTCTCACTGTCCATGTAATGAAAGAGTTTTTTAGTTCTGGGTGTGTCTCTGAATCTTTAAACTCACACAATGTGCCTCACTGTCGATGTAATGAAAGAGTTTTGTTGGAATCTGTGTGTCTCTGTATCTTTAAACTCACATATTTTAACTCACTCTCCATGTAATGAAAGAGTTTTATACAAATCTGTGTGTCTCTCTATCTTTAAACTCACACAGTGTGTCTCACTGTCCATGTAACGAAAGAGTTTTGTAGGTTTCTGTCTTTCTCTGCATCTTTAAACTTACATATTGTGACTCACTGTCCAAGCAATGAAAGAGTTTTGTAGTAATCTGTGTGTATCTGCACCTTTAAACTCACACATTGTGTCTCACGGACCTTGTAATGAGAGAGGTTTGTAGGAATCTGTGTGTCTCTGCATCTTTAAACTCACAACTTGTGTCTCACTGTCCATGTAATAAAAGAGTTCTGTACGACTAGGTGTGGCTCTGTATCTTTAAACTCACTCATTGTGTCTCATTTTCCATGTAATGAAAGAGTTTTGTAGGACTGGGTGTGTCTCTGCATCTTTAAACTCACACATTGTGTCTCACTGTCAATGTAATGAAAGAGTTTTGTAGGAATCTGTGTGTATCTACAACTTTAAACTCACACATTGTGTCTCACAGTCCATGTAATGAAAGAGTTTTGTAGGAATCTGTGCGTCTCTGCATCTTTAAGCTCACACATTGTGTCTCACTGTCCATGTAATGAAAGAGTTTTGTAGGAATCTGTGTGTCTCTGCATCTTTAAGCTCACACATTGTTTCTCACAGTCAATGTAATGACAGAGTTTTGTTGGAATCTGTGTGTATCTGCATCTTTAAACTCACATATTGTGTCTCACTGTCCATGTAATGAAAGAGTTTTGTAGGAATCTGTGTGTCTCTGCATCTTTAAACTCTCACATTTTTCTCACTGTGCATGTAATAAAAGAGATTGTAGGACTGGGTTTGTCTCTGTATCTTTAAACGCACACATTGTGTCTCACTGTCCATGTAATGAAAGAGTTTTGTAGCAATCTGTGTGTCTCTGCATCTTTAAGCTCACACATTGTGTCTCACTGTCCATGTAATGAAAGAGTTTTGTAGGAATATGTGAGTCTCTGTATCTTTAAGATCACATATTGTGTCTCACTGTCCATGTAATGAAAGAGTTTTGAAGGAATCTGTGTGTCTCTGCATCTTTAAACTCACACATTGGGTCTCACTGACTATGTAATCAAAGAGTTTTGAAGGAATCTGTGTGTCTCTGCATCTTTAAACTCACACATTGGGTCTCACTGTCCATGTAATGAAAGCGTTTCGTTGGAATCACTGTTTCTCTTCATCTTTAAACTCACACATTGTTTCTCACTGTCCATGTAATAAAAGTGTTTTGTAGGACTGGGTGTCTCTCTGCATTTTTAAACTCCGACATTCTGTCTCACTGTCCATGTAACGAAAGAGTTTTGGAGGAATCTGTGTGTCTCTGCGTCTTTAAACTCGCACATTGTGTCCCACTGTCCATGTAATGAAAGAGTTTTTTAGTTCTGGGTGTGTCTCTGCATCTTTAAACTAACACAATGTGCCTCATTGTCGATGTAATGAAAGAGTTTTGTTGGAATCTGTTTGTCTCTGTATCTTTAAACTCACACATTTTGACTCACTCTCCATGTAATGAAAGAGTTTTGTAGGAATCTGTGTGTCTCTGCATCTTTAAGCTCCCACATTGTGTCTCACTGTCCATGCAATGAAAGAGTTTTGTAGTAATCTGTGTGTATCGGCACCTTTAAACTCACACATTGTGTCTCACGGTCCATGTAATGAAAGAGGTTTGTAGAAATCTGTGTGTCTCTGCATCTTTAAACTCACACATTGTGTCTCACTGTCCATGAAATAAAAGAGTTCTGTACGACAAGGTGTGGCTCTGTATCTTTAATCTCACACATTGGGTCTCACTGTCAATGTCATGAAAGAGTTTTGTAGGAATCTGTGTGTATCTAGAACTTTAAACTCACTCATTGTGTCTCACTGTCCATGTAATGAAAGAGTTTTTTAGTTCTGGGTGTGTCTCTGAATCTTTAAACTCACACAATGTGCGTCACTGTCCATGTAATGAAAGAGTTTTGTTGGAATCTGTGTGTCTCTGTATCTTTAAACTCACACATTTTAACTCACTCTCCATGTAATGGAAGAGTTTTATACAAATCTGTGTGTCTCTCTATCTTTAAACTCACACAGTGTGTCTCACTGTCCATGTAATGAAAGAGTTTTGTAGGTTTCTGTCTTTCTCTGCATCTTTAAACTCACACATTGTGACTCACTGTCCATGCAATGAAAGAGTTTTGTAGTAATCTGTGTGTATCTGCACCTTTAAACTCACACATTGTGTCTCACGGACCATGTAATGAGAGAGGTTTGTAGGAATCTGTGTGTCTCTGCATCTTTAAACTCACACATTGTGTCTCACTGTCCATGTAATAAAAGAGTTCTGTACGACAAGGTGTGGCTCTGTATCTTTAAACACACACATTGTGTCTCACTGTCCATGTAATAAAAGAGTTTTGTAGGAATGGGTGTGTCTCTATCTTTAACCTCACACATTGGTTCTCACTGTCCATGTAATGAAAGAGTTTTTTAGGACTGGGTGTGTCTCTGTATATTTGAACTCACACATTGTGTCTCACAGTCCATGCAATGATAGAGTTTTGTTGGAATCTGTGTTTCTCTGCATCTTTAAACTCACACATTGTTTCTCACTGTCCATGTAATAAAAGTGTTTTGTAGGACTGGGTGTGTCTCTGTATCTTTAAACTCACACATTGGGTCTCACTGTCCATGTAATGAAAGAGTTTTGTAGGAATCTGTTTGTCTCTGTATCTTTAAACTCACACATTGTGTCTCAATGTCCATGTCATGAAAGAGTTTTGTAGGACTGGGTGTGTCTCTGTATCTTTAAACTCAAACATTGGGTCTCACTGTCCATGTAATGAAAGAGTTTTGAAGGAATCTGTGTGTCTCTGCATTTTAAACTCACACATTGTGTCTTACTGTCCATGTAATAAAAGAGTTTTTTGGAATATGTGAGTCTCTGTATCTTTAAACTCAGACATTGTGTCTCACTGTCCATGTAATGAAAGAGTTTTGTAGGAATCTGTGTGTCTCTGCATCTTTAAACTCACACATTGTGTCTCACTGTCCATGTAATGAAAGAGTTTTTTAGTTCTGGGTGTGTCTCTGCATCTTTAAACTCACACAATGTGCCGCACTGTCGATGTAATGAAAGAGTTTTGTTGGAATCTGTGTGTCCCTGCATCTTTAAACTCACACATTTTGACTCACTGTCCATGTAATGAAAGAGTTTTGTACAAATCTGTGTGTCTCTCTATCTTTAAACTCACACATTGTGTCTCACTGTCCATGTAATGAAAGAGTTTTGTAGGAATATGTGAGTCTGTGTATCTTTAAGCTCACACATTGTGTCTCATTGTCCATGTAATGAAAGAGTTTTGTAGGACCGGGTGTGTCTCTGTATCTTTAAACTCACACATTGGGTCTCACTGTCCATGTAATGAAAGAGTTTTGTAGGAATCTGTTTGTCTCTGCATCTTTAAACTCACACATTGTGTCTCACTGTCCATGTAATGAAAGAGTTTTGTAGGAATCTGTGTATCTCTGTATCTTTAAACTCACACATTGTGTCTCACTGTCCATGTAATGAAAGAGTTTTGTAGGAATCTGTGCATCTCTGCATCTTTAACCTCACACATTGTGTCTCACTGTCCATGTAATGAAAGAGTTTTGTAGGAATCTGTGTGTCTCTGCATCTTTTAGCTTACACATTGTGTCTCACAGTCCATGTAATGAAAGAGTTTTGTCGGAATCTGTGTATATCTGTTTCTTTAAACTCACACATTGAGTCTCACTGTCCATGTAATGAAAGAGTTTTGTAGGAATCTGTGTGTCTCTGCATCTTTAAGCTCATACATTGTTTCTCACAGTCCATGTAATGAAAGAGTTTTGTAGGAATCAGTGTGTATCTGCATCTTTAAACTCACATATTGTGTCTCACTGTCCATATAATGAACGAGTTTTGTAGGAATCTGTGTCTCCCTGCATCCTTAAACTCACACATTTTTCTCGCTGTGCATGTAATAAAAGAGTTTTGTAGGACTGGGTTTGTCTCTGTATCTTTAAATGCACACATTGTGTCTCACTGTCCATGTAATGAAAGAGTTTTGTAGGAATCTGTGTGTCTCTGCATCTTTAAACTCACACATTGGGTCTCACTGTCCACGTAATTAAAGAGTTTTGTAGGACTGGATGTGTCTCTGTACCTTTAAACTCACACATTGTGTCTCACTTTCCCTGAAATGAAAGAGATTTTTAGGAATCTGTGTGTCTCTCTATCTTTTAACTTACACATTGTGTCTCACTTTCCATGTAATGAAATAGTTTTGTAGGAATCTGTGTGTTTCTGCATCTTTACACTCACACATTGTGTCTCACTGTCCATGTAATGAAAGAGTGTTGTAGGAGTCTGTGTGTCTCTGCATCATTAAAATAACAAATTGTGTCTCAATGTCCAAGTAATAAAAGAGTTTTGTAGGACTGGGTGTGTCTCTGTATCTTTAAACTCACACATTGGGTCTCACTGTCCATGTAATGAAAGAGTTTTGTAGTTCAGGGTGTGTCTCTGCATCTTTAAACTCACAATGTGTCTCACTGTCCATGTAATGAAAAAGTTTTGTTGGAATCTGGGTGTCTCTGTATCTTAAAACTCACACATTGTGTCTCACGATCCATGTAATGAAAGAGTTCTGTATAAATCTGTGTGTCTCTGTATCTTTAAACTGACACATTTTGTCTCACTGTCCATGTAATTAAAGAGTTTTGTAGGACTGGATGTGTCTCTGTACCTTTAAACTCAGACATTGTGTCTCACTTTCCATGTAATGAAAGAGTTTTTTAGGAATCTGTGTGTCTCTGTATCTTTTAACTTACACATTGTGTCTCACTTTCCATGTAATGAAAGAGTTTTGTAGGAATCTGTGTGTTTCTGCATCTTTACACTCACACATTGTGTCTCACTGTCCATGTAATGAAAGAGTTTTGTTGGAATATGTGAGTCTCTGTATCTTTAAACTCACACATTGTATCTCACTGTCCATGTAATGAAAGAGTTTTGTAGGACGGCGTGTGTCTCTGTATCTTTAAACTCACACATTGGGTCTCACTGTCCATGTAATGAAAGAGTTTTGTAGGAATCTGTTTGTCTCTGCATCTTTAAACTCACACATTGTGTCTCACTGTCCATGTAATGAAAGAGTTTTGTAGGACTGGGTGTGTCTCTGCATCTTTAAACTCACACATTGTATCTCACTGCCCTGTAATGAAAGAGTTTTGTAGGAATATGTGAGTCTCTGTATCTTTAAACTCACATATTGTGTCTCACTGTCCATGTAATGAAAGAGTTTTGTAGGACTGGGTGTGTCTCTGTATCTTTTAACTCACACATTGGGTCTCACTGTCCATGCAATGAAAGAGTTTTGTAGTAATCTGTGTGTATCGGCACCTTTAAACTCACACATTGTGTCTCACGGTCCATGTAATGAAAGAGGTTTGTAGAAATCTGTGTGTCTCTGCATCTTTAAACTCACACATTGTGTCTCACTGTCCATGAAATAAAAGAGTTCTGTACGACAAGGTGTGGCTCTGTATCTTTAATCTCACACATTGGGTCTCACTGTCAATGTCATGAAAGAGTTTTGTAGGAATCTGTGTGTCTCTAGGACTTTAAACTCACTCATTGTGTCTCACTGTCCATGTAATGAAAGAGTTTTTTAGTTCTGGGTGTGTCTCTGAATCTTTAAACTCACACAATGTGCCTCACTGTCGATGTAATGAAAGAGTTTTGTTGGAATCTGTGTGTCTCTGTATCTTTAAACTCACACATTTTAACTCACTCTCCATGTAATGAAAGAGTTTTATACAATTCTGTGTGTCTCTCTATCTTTAAACTCACACAGTGTGTCTCACTGTCCATGTAACGAAAGAGTTTTGTAGGTTTCTGTCTTTCTCTGCATCTTTAAACTCACACATTGTGACTCACTGTCCATGCAATGAAAGAGTTTTGTAGTAATCTGTGTGTATCTGCACCTTTAAACTCACACATTGTGTCTCACAGACCATGTAATGAGAGAGGTTTGTAGGAATCTGTGTGTCTCTGCATCTTTAAACTCACACATTGTGTCTCACTGTCCATGTAATAAAAGAGTTCTGTACGACTAGGTGTGGCTCTGTATCTTTAAACACACACATTGGGTCTCACTGTCCATGTAATGAAAGAGTTTTGTAGGAATCTGTGTGTCTCTGCATCTTTAAGCTCACACATTGTTTCTCACAGTCAATGTAATGACAGAGTTTTGTAGGAATCTGTGTGTCTCTGCATCTTTAAGCTCACACATTGTTTCTCACAGTCAATGTAATGACAGAGTTTTGTTGGAATCTGTATGTATCTGCATCTTTAAACGCACATATTGTGTCTCACTGTCAATGTAATGAAAGAGATTTGTAGGAATCTGTGTGTCTCTGCATCTTTAAACTCACACATTTTTCTCACTGTGCATGTAATAAAAGAGATTGTAGGACTGGGTGTGTCTCTGCATCTTTAAACTCACACATTGTGTCTCACTGTCAATGTAATGAAAGAGTTTTGTAGGAATCTGTGTGTATCTACAACTTTAAACTCACTCATTGTGTCTCATTTTCCATGTAATGAAAGAGTTTTGTAGGAATCTGTGCGTCTCTGCATCTTTAAGCTCACACATTGTGTCTCACTGTCCATGCAATGAAAGTGTTTTGTAGTAATCTGTTTGTATCTGCACCCTTAAACTCACACATTGTGTCTCACGGTCCATGTAATGTAAGAGGTTTGTAGGAATCTGTGTGTCTCTGCATCTTTAAACTCACACATTGTATCTCACTGTCAATGTCATGAAAGAGTTTTGTAGGAATCTGTGTGTCTCTACAACTTTAAACTCACTCATTGTGTCTCACTGTCCATGTAATGAAAGCGTTTTGTAGGAATCTGTGCGTCTCTGCATCTTTAAACTCACACATTGTGTCCCACTGTCCATGTAATAAACGAGTTCTGTACGACTGGGTGTGTCTCTGTATCTTTTAACTCACACAATGGGTCTCACTGTCCATGTAATGAAAGAGTTTTGTAGGTCTGGGTATGTCTCTGCATTTTTAAACTCACACATTGTGTCTCACTGTCCATGTAATAAAAGAGTTTTGGAGGACTGGGTGTGTCTCTGTATCATTAACCTCACACATTGGTTCTCAGTGTCCATGTAATGAGTGAGTTTTGTAGGAATCTGTGTGTATCTGCATCTTTAAACACATACATTGTGTCTCACTGTCCATGTAATGAAAGAGTTTTGTAGGACTGGGTGTGTCTCTGTATCTTTAAACTCACACATTTGGTCTCACTGTCCATGTAATGAAAGAGTTTTGTCGGAATCTGTTTGTCTTTGCATCTTTAAACTCACACATTGGGTCTCACTGTCCATGTAATAAAAGAGTTTTGTAGGAATATGTGAGTCACTTTATCTTTAAACTCACACATTGTGTCTCACTGTCCATGTAATGATAGAGTTTTGTAGGAATCTGTGTGTCTCTGCATCTTTAAACTCACACATTGGGTCTCACTGTCCATGTAATGAAAGAGTTTTTTAGTTCTGGCTGTGTCTCTGCATCTTTAAACTCACAATGTGCCTCACTGTCGATGTAATGATAGAGTTTTGTTGGAATCTGTGTGTCTCTGTATTTTTAAGCTCACACATTTTGACTCACTGTCAATGTAATGAAAGAGTTTTGTACAAATATGTGTGTCTCTCTATCTTTAAACTCACACATTGTGTCTCTCTGTCCATGTAATGAAAGATTTTTGTAGGAATCTGTCTATCTCTGCATCTTTAAACTCACACATTGTGACTCTCTGTCCAAGTAATGAAAGAGTTTTGTAGGAATCTGTGTGTCTCTGCATCTTTAAGCTCCTACATTGTGCCCCACTGTCAATGTAATGAAAGAGTTTTGTAGGAATCTGAGTGTATCTCATCTTTAAACTCACACATTGTGTCTCACTGTCCATGTAATGAAAGAGTTTTGTAGGAATCTGTGTGTCTCTGCATCTTTAAACTCACACATTGTGTCTCACTGTCCATGAAACGAAAGAGTTTTGTTCTAATCTGTGTGTCTCTGCATCTTTAAACTCACACATTGTGTCTCAATGTCCATGTAATAAAAGAGTTTTGTAGGACTGGGTATGTCTCTGCATCTTTAACCTCACACATTGGTTCTCACTGTCCATGTAATGAAAGAGTTTTGTTGGACTGGGTGTGTCTCTGCATCTTTGAACTCACACATTGTGTCTCACTGTCCATGTAATGAAAGAGTTTTGTAGGAATATGTGAGTCTCTGTATCTTTAAGCTCACACATTGTGTCTCACTGTCCATGTAATGAAAGAGTTTTGTAGGACTGGGTGTGCCTATGTATCTTTAAACTCACACATTGGGTCTCACTGTCCATGTAATGAAAGAGTTTTGTAGGAATCTGTTTGTCTCTGCATGTTTAAACTCACGCATTGTGTCTCACTGTCCATGTAATGAAAGAGTTTTGTAGGACTGGGTGTGTCTCTGAATCTTTAAACTCACACATTGTGTCTCACTGTTCATGTAATGAAAGAATTTTGTAGGAACATGTGAGTCTCTGCATCTTTAAACTCACATATTGTGTCTCACTATCCAAGTAATGAAAGAGTTTTGTAGGACTGGGTGTGCCTCTGTATCTTTAAACTGAAACATTGGGTCTCACTGTCCACGTAATGAAAGAGTTTTGAAGGAATCTGTGTGTCTCTGCATCTTTGAACTCACACATTGTGTCTCACTGTCCATGTAATAAAAGAGTTTTGTAGGACTGGGTGTGTCTGTATCTTTAACCTCACACATTGGTTCTCACTGTCCATGTAATGAAAGAGTTTTGTACGACTGGGTGTGTCTCTGCATCTTTTAACTCACACATTGTGTCTCACTGTCCATGTAATGAAAGAGTTTTGTCGGAATATGTGAGTCTCTGTATCTTTAAGCTCACTCATTGTGTCTCACTGTGCATGTAATGAAAGAGTTTTGTAGGACTGGGTGTGTCTCTGTATCTTTAAACTCACACATTGGGTCTCACAGTCCATGTAATGAAAGAGTTTTGTAGGAATCTGTTTGTCTCTGCATCTTTAAACTCACACATTGTGTCTCACTGTCCATGTAATGAAAGAGTTTTGTAGGACTGGGTGTGTCTCTGTATCTTTAAACTCACACATTAGGTGTCACTGTCCATGTAATGAAAGAGTTTTGTAGTTCAGGGTGTGTCTCTGCATCTTTAAACTCACAATGTGTCTCACTGTCCATGTAATGAAATAGTTTTGTTGGAATCTGGGTGTCTCTGTATCTTAAAACTCACACATTGTGTCTCACGTTCCATGTAATGAAAGAGTTCTGTATAAATCTGTGTGTCTCTGTATCTTTAAGCTGACACATTTTGTCTCACTGTCCATGTCATTAAAGAGTTTTGTAGGACTGGATGTGTCTCTGTACCTTTAAACTCAGACATTGCGTCTCACTTTCCATGTAATGAAAGAGTTTTTTAGGAATCTGTGTGTCTCTGTATCTTTTAACTTACACATTGTGTCTCACTTTCCATGTAATGAAAGAGTTTTGTAGGAATCTGAGTGTTTCTGCATCTTTACACTCACACATTGTGTCTAACTGTCCTTGTAATGAAAGAGTTTTGCATGAATCTGAGTGTCTCTGTATCCTTAAACTCACACATTGTGTCTCACTGTCCATGTAATGAAAGAGTTTTGTCGAACTGGGTGTGTGTCTGCATCTTTAAACTCACACATTGGGTCTCACTGTCCATGTAATGAAAGAGTTTTGTAGGAATCTGTGTGTCTCTGTATCTTTAAACTCACACATTGTGTCTCACTGTCCATGTAATGAAAGAGTTTTGTAGGAATCTGTGTGTCTCTGCATCTTTCAGCTCACACATTGTGTCTCACTGTCCATGTAATGAAAGAGTTTTGTAGGAATCTGTGTGTATCTGCATCTTTAAACTCACACATTGTGTCTCACTGTCCATGTAATGAAAGAGTTTTGCAGGAATCTGTGTGTCGCTGCATCTTTCAGCTCTCACGTTGTGTCTCACTGTCCATGTAATGAAAGAGTTTTGTAGGAATCTGTGTGTATCTGCATCTTTAAACTCACACATTGTGTCACAATGTCCATGTAATGAAAGAGTTTTGTAGGACTGGATGTATCTCTGTATCTTTAAACTCACACATTGTGTCTCACTGTCCATGTAATGAAAGAGTTTTGTACAAATCTGTGTGTCTCTGTTTCGTTAAACTCACACATTGTGTCTCACTTTCCATGTAATGAAAGAGTTTTGTAGGAATCTGTGTCTCTCTGTATCTTTTAACTTACACATTGTGTCTCACTTTCCATGTAATGAAAGAGTTTTTTTAGGAATCTGTGTGTTTCTGCATCTTTACAGTCACACATTGTGTCTCACATTCGATGTAATGAACGAGTTTTGTAGGAATCTGTGTGTCTCTGCATCTTTAAGCTCACACATTGTGTCTCACTGTCCATGTAATAAAAGTGTTTTGTAGGGCTGGGTGCGTCTCTGTATCTTTAAACTCACACATTGTGTCTCACTGTCCATGTAATGAAAGAGTTTTGTAGGTCTGGTTGTGTCTCTGCATCTTTAAACTCACACATTGTGTCTCACTGTCCATGTAATGAAAGCGTTTCGTTGGAATCACTGTTTCTCTTCATCTTTAAACTCACACATTGTTTCTCACTGTCCATGTAATAAAAGTGTTTTGTAGGACTGGGTGTGTCTCTGCATTTTTAAACTCCGACATTCTGTCTCACTGTCCATGTAACGAAAGAGTTTTGGAGGAATCTGTGTGTCTCTGCGTCTTTAAACTCGCACATTGTGTCCCACTGTCCATGTAATGAAAGAGTTTTTTAGTTCTGGGTGTGTCTCTGCATCTTTAAACTAACACAATGTGCCTCACTGTCGATGTAATGAAAGAGTTTTGTTGGAATCTGTTTGTCTCTGTATCTTTAAACTCACACATTTTGACTCACTCTCCATGTAATGAAAGAGTTTTGTACTAATCTGTGTGTCTCTGCATCTTTAAGCTCCCACATTGTGTCTCACTGTCCATGCAATGAAAGAGTTTTGTAGTAATCTGTGTGTATCGGCACCATTAAACTCACACATTGTGTCTCACGGTCCATGTAATGAAAGAGGTTTGTAGAAATCTGTGTGTCTCTGCATCTTTAAACTCACACAATGTGCCTCACTGTCCATGTAATGAAAGAGTTTTGTAGTAATCTGTGTGTATCTGCACCTTTAAACTCACACATTGTGTCTCACGGACCATGTAATGAGAGAGGTTTGTAGGAATCTGTGTGTCTCTGCATCTTTAAACTCACACATTGTGTCTCACTGTCCATGTAATAAAAGAGTTCTGTACGACTAGGTGTGGCTCTGTATCTTTAAACACACACATTGGGTCTCACTGTCCATGTAATGAAAGAGTTTTGTAGGACTGGGTGTGTCTCTGCATCTTTAAACTCACACATTGTGTCTCACTGTCAATGTAATGAAAGAGTTTTGTAGGAATCTGTGTGTATCTACAACTTTAAACTCACTCATTGTGTCTCATTTTCCATGTAATGAAAGAGTTTTGTAGGAATCTGTGCGTCTCTGCATCTTTAGGCTCACACATTGTGTCTCACTGTCCATGTAATGAAAGAGTTTTGTAGGAATCTGTGTGTCTCTGCATCTTTAAGCTCACACATTGTTTCTCACAGTCCATGTAATGAAAAAGTTTTGTTGGAATCTGTGTGTATCTGCTTCTTTAAACTCACATATTGTGTCTCACTGTCCATGTAATGAAAGAGTTTTGTAGGAATCTGTGTGTCTCTGCATCTTTAAACTCACACATTTTTCTCACTGTGCATGTAATAAAAGAGATCGTAGGACTGGGTTTGTCTCTGTATCTTTAAACGCACACATTGTGTCTCACTGTCCATGTAATGAAAGAGTTTTGTAGCAATCTGTGTGTCTCTGCATCTTTAAGCTCACACATTGTGTCTCACTGTCCATGTAATGAAAGAGTTTTGTAGGAATATGTGAGTCTCTGTATCTTTAAGATCACATATTGTGTCTCACTGTCCATGTAATGAAAGAGTTTTGAAGGAATCTGTGTGTCTCTGCATCTTTAAACTCACACATTGGGTCTCACTGACTATGTAATCAAAGAGTTTTGAAGGAATCTGTGTGTCTCTGCATCTTTAAACTCACACATTGGGTCCCACTGTCCATGTAATGAAAGAGTTTTTTAGTTCTGGGTGTGTCTCTGCATCTTTAAACTCACACAATGTGCCTCACTGTCCATGTAATGAAAGAGTTTTGTTGGAATCTGTGTGTCTCTGTATCTTTAAACTCACACATTTTAACTCACTCTCCATGTAATGAAAGAGTTTTATACAAGTCTGTGTGTCTCTCTATCTTTAAACTCACACAGTGTGTCTCACTGTCCATGTAACGAAAGAGTTTTGTAGGTTTCTGTCTTTCTCTGCATCTTTAAACTCACACATTGAGACTCACTGTCCATGCAATGAAAGAGTTTTGTAGTAATCTGTGTGTATCTGCACCTTTAAACTCACACATTGTGTCTCACGGACTATGTAATGAGAGAGGTTTGTAGGAATCTGTGTGTCTCTGCATCTTTAAACTCACAACTTGTGTCTTAATGTCCATGTAATGAAAGAGTTTTGTAGGACTGGGTGTGTCTCTGCATCTTTAAACTCACACATTGTATCTCACTGCCCATGTAATGAAAGAGTTTTGTAGGATTATGTGAGTCTCTGTATCTTTAAACTCACATATTGTGTCTCACTGTCCATGTAATGAAAGAGTTTTGTAGGACTGGGTGTGTCTCTGTATCTTTTAACTCACACATTGGGTCTCACTGTCCATGTAATGAAAGAGTTTTTTAGTTCTGGGTGTGTCTCTGCATCTTTAAACTAACACAATGTGCCTCACTGTCGATGTAATGAAAGAGTTTTGTTGGAATCGGTTTGTCTCTGTATCTTTAAACTCACACATTTTGACTCACTGTCCATGTAATGAAAGAGTTTTGTAGGAATCTGTTTGTCTCTGCATCTTTAAACTCACACATTGTGACTCACTGTCCATGTAATGAAAGAGTTTTGTAGGAATCTGTGTGTCTCTGCATCTTTAAGCTCCCACATTGTGACTCACTGTCCATGCAACGAAAGAGTTTTGTAGTAATCTGTGTGTATCGGCACCTTTAAACTCACACATTGTGTCTCACGGTCCATGTAATGAAAGAGGTTTGTAGAAATCTGTGTGTCTCTGCATCTTTAAACTCACACATTGTGTCTCACTGTCCATGAAATAAAAGAGTTCTGTACGACAAGGTGTGGCTCTGTATCTTTAATCTCACACATTGGGTCTCACTGTCAATGTCATGAAAGAGTTTTGTAGGAATCTGTGTGTCTCTAGAACTTTAAACTCACTCATTGTGTCTCACTGTCCATGTAATGAAAGAGTTTTTTAGTTCTGGGTGTGTCTCTGAATCTTTAAACTCACACAATGTGCCTCACTGTCGATGTAATGAAAGAGTTTTGTTGGAATCTGTGTGTCTCTGTATCTTTAAACTCACATATTTTAACTCACTCTCCATGTAATGAAAGAGTTTTATACAAATCTGTGTGTCTCTCTACCTTTAAACTCACACAGTGTGTCTCACTGTCCATGTAACGAAAGAGTTTTGTAGGTTTCTGTCTTTCTCTGCATCTTTAAACTCACACATTGTGACTCACTGTCCATGCAATGAAAGAGTTTTGTAGTAATCTGTGTGTATCTGCACCTTTAAACTCACACATTGTGTCTCACGGACCATGTAATGAGAGAGGTTTCTAGGAATCTGTGTGTCTCTGTATCTTTTAACTTACACATTGTGTCTCACTTTCCATGTAATGAAAGAGTTTTTTTAGGAATCTGTGTGTTTCTGCATCTTTACAGTCACACATTGTGTCTCACATTCGATGTAATGAACGAGTTTTGTAGGAATCTGTGTGTCTCTGCATCTTTAAGCTCACACATTGTGTCTCACTGTCCATGTAATAAAAGTGTTTTGTAGGGCTGGGTGCGTCTCTGTATCTTTAAACTCACACATTGTGTCTCACTGTCCATGTAATGAAAGAGTTTTGTAGGTCTGGTTGTGTCTCTGCATCTTTAAACTCACACATTGTGTCTCACTGTCCATGTAATGAAAGCGTTTCGTTGGAATCACTGTTTCTCTTCATCTTTAAACTCACACATTGTTTCTCACTGTCCATGTAATAAAAGTGTTTTGTAGGACTGGGTGTGTCTCTGCATTTTTAAACTCCGACATTCTGTCTCACTGTCCATGTAACGAAAGAGTTTTGGAGGAATCTGTGTGTCTCTGCGTCTTTAAACTCGCACATTGTGTCCCACTGTCCATGTAATGAAAGAGTTTTTTAGTTCTGGGTGTGTCTCTGCATCTTTAAACTAACACAATGTGCCTCACTGTCGATGTAATGAAAGAGTTTTGTTGGAATCTGTTTGTCTCTGTATCTTTAAACTCACACATTTTGACTCACTCTCCATGTAATGAAAGAGTTTTGTACTAATCTGTGTGTCTCTGCATCTTTAAGCTCCCACATTGTGTCTCACTGTCCATGCAATGAAAGAGTTTTGTAGTAATCTGTGTGTATCGGCACCATTAAACTCACACATTGTGTCTCACGGTCCATGTAATGAAAGAGGTTTGTAGAAATCTGTGTGTCTCTGCATCTTTAAACTCACACAATGTGCCTCACTGTCCATGTAATGAAAGAGTTTTGTAGTAATCTGTGTGTATCTGCACCTTTAAACTCACACATTGTGTCTCACGGACCATGTAATGAGAGAGGTTTGTAGGAATCTGTGTGTCTCTGCATCTTTAAACTCACACATTGTGTCTCACTGTCCATGTAATAAAAGAGTTCTGTACGACTAGGTGTGGCTCTGTATCTTTAAACACACACATTGGGTCTCACTGTCCATGTAATGAAAGAGTTTTGTAGGACTGGGTGTGTCTCTGCATCTTTAAACTCACACATTGTGTCTCACTGTCAATGTAATGAAAGAGTTTTGTAGGAATCTGTGTGTATCTACAACTTTAAACTCACTCATTGTGTCTCATTTTCCATGTAATGAAAGAGTTTTGTAGGAATCTGTGCGTCTCTGCATCTTTAGGCTCACACATTGTGTCTCACTGTCCATGTAATGAAAGAGTTTTGTAGGAATCTGTGTGTCTCTGCATCTTTAAGCTCACACATTGTTTCTCACAGTCCATGTAATGAAAAAGTTTTGTTGGAATCTGTGTGTATCTGCTTCTTTAAACACACATATTGTGTCTCACTGTCCATGTAATGAAAGAGTTTTGTAGGAATCTGTGTGTCTCTGCATCTTTAAACTCACACATTTTTCTCACTGTGCATGTAATAAAAGAGATCGTAGGACTGGGTTTGTCTCTGTATCTTTAAACGCACACATTGTGTCTCACTGTCCATGTAATGAAAGAGTTTTGTAGCAATCTGTGTGTCTCTGCATCTTTAAGCTCACACATTGTGTCTCACTGTCCATGTAATGAAAGAGTTTTGTAGGAATATGTGAGTCTCTGTATCTTTAAGATCACATATTGTGTCTCACTGTCCATGTAATGAAAGAGTTTTGAAGGAATCTGTGTGTCTCTGCATCTTTAAACTCACACATTGGGTCTCACTGACTATGTAATCAAAGAGTTTTGAAGGAATCTGTGTGTCTCTGCATCTTTAAACTCACACATTGGGTCCCACTGTCCATGTAATGAAAGAGTTTTTTAGTTCAGGGTGTGTCTCTGCATCTTTAAACTCACACAATGTGCCTCACTGTCCATGTAATGAAAGAGTTTTGTTGGAATCTGTGTGTCTCTGTATCTTTAAACTCACACATTTTAACTCACTCTCCATGTAATGAAAGAGTTTTATACAAGTCTGTGTGTCTCTCTATCTTTAAACTCACACAGTGTGTCTCACTGTCCATGTAACGAAAGAGTTTTGTAGGTTTCTGTCTTTCTCTGCATCTTTAAACTCACACATTGAGACTCACTGTCCATGCAATGAAAGAGTTTTGTAGTAATCTGTGTGTATCTGCACCTTTAAACTCACACATTGTGTCTCACGGACTATGTAATGAGAGAGGTTTGTAGGAATCTGTGTGTCTCTGCATCTTTAAACTCACAACTTGTGTCTTAATGTCCATGTAATGAAAGAGTTTTGTAGGACTGGGTGTGTCTCTGCATCTTTAAACTCACACATTGTATCTCACTGCCCATGTAATGAAAGAGTTTTGTAGGATTATGTGAGTCTCTGTATCTTTAAACTCACATATTGTGTCTCACTGTCCATGTAATGAAAGAGTTTTGTAGGACTGGGTGTGTCTCTGTATCTTTTAACTCACACATTGGGTCTCACTGTCCATGTAATGAAAGAGTTTTTTAGTTCTGGGTGTGTCTCTGCATCTTTAAACTAACACAATGTGCCTCACTGTCGATGTAATGAAAGAGTTTTGTTGGAATCGGTTTGTCTCTGTATCTTTAAACTCACACATTTTGACTCACTGTCCATGTAATGAAAGAGTTTTGTAGGAATCTGTTTGTCTCTGCATCTTTAAACTCACACATTGTGACTCACTGTCCATGTAATGAAAGAGTTTTGTAGGAATCTGTGTGTCTCTGCATCTTTAAGCTCCCACATTGTGACTCACTGTCCATGCAACGAAAGAGTTTTGTAGTAATCTGTGTGTATCGGCACCTTTAAACTCACACATTGTGTCTCACGGTCCATGTAATGAAAGAGGTTTGTAGAAATCTGTGTGTCTCTGCATCTTTAAACTCACACATTGTGTCTCACTGTCCATGAAATAAAAGAGTTCTGTACGACAAGGTGTGGCTCTGTATCTTTAATCTCACACATTGGGTCTCACTGTCAATGTCATGAAAGAGTTTTGTAGGAATCAGTGTGTCTCTAGAACTTTAAACTCACTCATTGTGTCTCACTGTCCATGTAATGAAAGAGTTTTTTAGTTCTGGGTGTGTCTCTGAATCTTTAAACTCACACAATGTGCCTCACTGTCGATGTAATGAAAGAGTTTTGTTGGAATCTGTGTGTCTCTGTATCTTTAAACTCACATATTTTAACTCACTCTCCATGTAATGAAAGAGTTTTATACAAATCTGTGTGTCTCTCTACCTTTAAACTCACACAGTGTGTCTCACTGTCCATGTAACGAAAGAGTTTTGTAGGTTTCTGTCTTTCTCTGCATCTTTAAACTCACACATTGTGACTCACTGTCCATGCAATGAAAGAGTTTTGTAGTAATCTGTGTGTATCTGCACCTTTAAACTCACACATTGTGTCTCACGGACCATGTAATGAGAGAGGTTTGTAGGAATCTGTGTGTCTCTGTATCTTTTAACTTACACATTGTGTCTCACTTTCCATGTAATGAAAGAGTTTTTTTAGGAATCTGTGTGTTTCTGCATCTTTACAGTCACACATTGTGTCTCACATTCGATGTAATGAACGAGTTTTGTAGGAATCTGTGTGTCTCTGCATCTTTAAGCTCACACATTGTGTCTCACTGTCCATGTAATAAAAGTGTTTTGTAGGGCTGGGTGCGTCTCTGTATCTTTAAACTCACACATTGTGTCTCACTGTCCATGTAATGAAAGAGTTTTGTAGGTCTGGTTGTGTCTCTGCATCTTTAAACTCACACATTGTGTCTCACTGTCCATGTAATGAAAGCGTTTCGTTGGAATCACTGTTTCTCTTCATCTTTAAACTCACACATTGTTTCTCACTGTCCATGTAATAAAAGTGTTTTGTAGGACTGGGTGTGTCTCTGCATTTTTAAACTCCGACATTCTGTCTCACTGTCCATGTAACGAAAGAGTTTTGGAGGAATCTGTGTGTCTCTGCGTCTTTAAACTCGCACATTGTGTCCCACTGTCCATGTAATGAAAGAGTTTTTTAGTTCTGGGTGTGTCTCTGCATCTTTAAACTAACACAATGTGCCTCACTGTCGATGTAATGAAAGAGTTTTGTTGGAATCTGTTTGTCTCTGTATCTTTAAACTCACACATTTTGACTCACTCTCCATGTAATGAAAGAGTTTTGTACTAATCTGTGTGTCTCTGCATCTTTAAGCTCCCACATTGTGTCTCACTGTCCATGCAATGAAAGAGTTTTGTAGTAATCTGTGTGTATCGGCACCATTAAACTCACACATTGTGTCTCACGGTCCATGTAATGAAAGAGGTTTGTAGAAATCTGTGTGTCTCTGCATCTTTAAACTCACACAATGTGCCTCACTGTCCATGTAATGAAAGAGTTTTGTAGTAATCTGTGTGTATCTGCACCTTTAAACTCACACATTGTGTCTCACGGACCATGTAATGAGAGAGGTTTGTAGGAATCTGTGTGTCTCTGCATCTTTAAACTCACACATTGTGTCTCACTGTCCATGTAATAAAAGAGTTCTGTACGACTAGGTGTGGCTCTGTATCTTTAAACACACACATTGGGTCTCACTGTCCATGTAATGAAAGAGTTTTGTAGGACTGGGTGTGTCTCTGCATCTTTAAACTCACACATTGTGTCTCACTGTCAATGTAATGAAAGAGTTTTGTAGGAATCTGTGTGTATCTACAACTTTAAACTCACTCATTGTGTCTCATTTTCCATGTAATGAAAGAGTTTTGTAGGAATCTGTGCGTCTCTGCATCTTTAGGCTCACACATTGTGTCTCACTGTCCATGTAATGAAAGAGTTTTGTAGGAATCTGTGTGTCTCTGCATCTTTAAGCTCACACATTGTTTCTCACAGTCCATGTAATGAAAAAGTTTTGTTGGAATCTGTGTGTATCTGCTTCTTTAAACTCACATATTGTGTCTCACTGTCCATGTAATGAAAGAGTTTTGTAGGAATCTGTGTGTCTCTGCATCTTTAAACTCACACATTTTTCTCACTGTGCATGTAATAAAAGAGATCGTAGGACTGGGTTTGTCTCTGTATCTTTAAACGCACACATTGTGTCTCACTGTCCATGTAATGAAAGAGTTTTGTAGCAATCTGTGTGTCTCTGCATCTTTAAGCTCACACATTGTGTCTCACTGTCCATGTAATGAAAGAGTTTTGTAGGAATATGTGAGTCTCTGTATCTTTAAGATCACATATTGTGTCTCACTGTCCATGTAATGAAAGAGTTTTGAAGGAATCTGTGTGTCTCTGCATCTTTAAACTCACACATTGGGTCTCACTGACTATGTAATCAAAGAGTTTTGAAGGAATCTGTGTGTCTCTGCATCTTTAAACTCACACATTGGGTCCCACTGTCCATGTAATGAAAGAGTTTTTTAGTTCAGGGTGTGTCTCTGCATCTTTAAACTCACACAATGTGCCTCACTGTCCATGTAATGAAAGAGTTTTGTTGGAATCTGTGTGTCTCTGTATCTTTAAACTCACACATTTTAACTCACTCTCCATGTAATGAAAGAGTTTTATACAAGTCTGTGTGTCTCTCTATCTTTAAACTCACACAGTGTGTCTCACTGTCCATGTAACGAAAGAGTTTTGTAGGTTTCTGTCTTTCTCTGCATCTTTAAACTCACACATTGAGACTCACTGTCCATGCAATGAAAGAGTTTTGTAGTAATCTGTGTGTATCTGCACCTTTAAACTCACACATTGTGTCTCACGGACTATGTAATGAGAGAGGTTTGTAGGAATCTGTGTGTCTCTGCATCTTTAAACTCACAACTTGTGTCTTAATGTCCATGTAATGAAAGAGTTTTGTAGGACTGGGTGTGTCTCTGCATCTTTAAACTCACACATTGTATCTCTCTGCCCATGTAATGAAAGAGTTTTGTAGGATTATGTGAGTCTCTGTATCTTTAAACTCACATATTGTGTCTCACTGTCCATGTAATGAAAGAGTTTTGTAGGACTGGGTGTGTCTCTGTATCTTTTAACTCACACATTGGGTCTCACTGTCCATGTAATGAAAGAGTTTTTTAGTTCTGGGTGTGTCTCTGCATCTTTAAACTAACACAATGTGCCTCACTGTCGATGTAATGAAAGAGTTTTGTTGGAATCGGTTTGTCTCTGTATCTTTAAACTCACACATTTTGACTCACTGTCCATGTAATGAAAGAGTTTTGTAGGAATCTGTTTGTCTCTGCATCTTTAAACTCACACATTGTGACTCACTGTCCATGTAATGAAAGAGTTTTGTAGGAATCTGTGTGTCTCTGCATCTTTAAGCTCCCACATTGTGACTCACTGTCCATGCAACGAAAGAGTTTTGTAGTAATCTGTGTGTATCGGCACCTTTAAACTCACACATTGTGTCTCACGGTCCATGTAATGAAAGAGGTTTGTAGAAATCTGTGTGTCTCTGCATCTTTAAACTCACACATTGTGTCTCACTGTCCATGAAATAAAAGAGTTCTGTACGACAAGGTGTGGCTCTGTATCTTTAATCTCACACATTGGGTCTCACTGTCAATGTCATGAAAGAGTTTTGTAGGAATCTGTGTGTCTCTAGAACTTTAAACTCACTCATTGTGTCTCACTGTCCATGTAATGAAAGAGTTTTTTAGTTCTGGGTGTGTCTCTGAATCTTTAAACTCACACAATGTGCCTCACTGTCGATGTAATGAAAGAGTTTTGTTGGAATCTGTGTGTCTCTGTATCTTTAAACTCACATATTTTAACTCACTCTCCATGTAATGAAAGAGTTTTATACAAATCTGTGTGTCTCTCTACCTTTAAACTCACACAGTGTGTCTCACTGTCCATGTAACGAAAGAGTTTTGTAGGTTTCTGTCTTTCTCTGCATCTTTAAACTCACACATTGTGACTCACTGTCCATGCAATGAAAGAGTTTTGTAGTAATCTGTGTGTATCTGCACCTTTAAACTCACACATTGTGTCTCACGGACCATGTAATGAGAGAGGTTTGTAGGAATCTGTGTGTCTCTGCATCTTTAAACTCACACATTGTGTCTCACTGTCCATGTAATAAAAGAGTTCTGTACGACTATGTGTGGCTCTGTATCTTTAAACTCACTCATTGTGTCTCATTTTCCATGTAATGAAAGAGTTTTGTAGGACTGGGTGTGTCTCTGCATCTTTAAACTCACAGATTGGTTCTCACTGTCCATGTAACGAAAGAGTTTTGTAGGAATCTGTGTGTATCTACAACTTTAAACTCACACATTGTGTCTCACAGTCCATGTAATGAAAGAGTTTTGTAGGAATCTGTGCGTCTCTGCATCTTTAAGCTCACACATTGTGTCTCACTGTCCATGTAATGAAAGAGTTTTGTAGGAATCTGTGTGTCTCTGCATCTTTAAGCTCACACATTGTTTCTCACAGTCAATGTAATGACAGAGTTTTGTTGGAATCTGTGTGTATCTGCATCCTTAAACTCACATATTGTGTCTCACTGTCCATGTAATGAAAGAGTTTTGTAGGAATCTGTGTGTCTCTGCATCTTTAAACTCTCACATTTTTCTCACTGTGCATGTAATAAAAGAGATTGTAGGACTGGGTTTGTCTCTGTATCTTTAAACGCACACATTGTGTCTCACTGTCCATGTAATGAAAGAGTTTTGTAGCAATCTGTGTGTCTCTGCATCTTTAAGCTCACACATTGTGTCTCACTGTCCATGTAATGAAAGAGTTTTGTAGGAATATGTGAGTCTCTGTATCTTTAAGATCACATATTGTGTCTCACTGTCCATGTAATGAAAGAGTTTTGAAGGAATCTGTGTGTCTCTGCATCTTTAAACTCACACATTGGGTCTCACTGACTATGTAATCAAAGAGTTTTGAAGGAATCTGTGTGTCTCTGCATCTTTAAACTCACACATTGGGTCTCACTGTCCATGTAATGAAAGCGTTTCGTTGGAATCACTGTTTCTCTTCATCTTTAAACTCACACATTGTTTCTCACTGTCCATGTAATAAAAGTGTTTTGTAGGACTGGGTGTGTCTCTGCATTTTTAAACTCCGACATTCTGTCTCACTGTCCATGTAACGAAAGAGTTTTGGAGGAATCTGTGTGTCTCTGCGTCTTTAAACTCGTACATTGTGTCCCACTGTCCATGTAATGAAAGAGTTTTTTAGTTCTGGGTGTGTCTCTGCATCTTTAAACTAACACAATGTGCCTCATTGTCGATGTAATGAAAGAGTTTTGTTGGAATCTGTTTGTCTCTGTATCTTTAAACTCACACATTTTGACTCACTGTCCATGTAATGAAAGAGTTTTGTAGGAATCTGTGTGTCTCTGCATCTTTAAGCTCCCACATTGTGTCTCACTGTCCATGCAATGAAAGAGTTTTGTAGTAATCTGTGTGTATCGGCACCTTTAAACTCACACATTGTGTCTCACGGTCCATGTAATGAAAGAGGTTTGTAGAAATCTGTGTGTCTCTGCATCTTTAAACTCACACATTGTGTCTCACTGTCCATGAAATAAAAGAGTTCTGTACGACAAGGTGTGGCTCTGTATCTTTAATCTCACACATTGGGTCTCACTGTCAATGTCATGAAAGAGTTTTGTAGGAATCAGTGTGTCTCTAGAACTTTAAACTCACTCATTGTGTCTCACTGTCCATGTAATGAAAGAGTTTTTTAGTTCTGGGTGTGTCTCTGAATCTTTAAACTCACACAATGTGCCTCACTGTCGATGTAATGAAAGAGTTTTGTTGGAATCTGTGTGTCTCTGTATCTTTAAACTCACACATTTTAACTCACTCTCCATGTAATGAAAGAGTTTTATACAATTCTGTGTGTCTCTCTATCTTTAAACTCACACAGTGTGTCTCACTGTCCATGTAACGAAAGAGTTTTGTAGGTTTCTGTCTTTCTCTGCATCTTTAAACTCACACATTGGGACTCACTGTCCATGCAATGAAAGAGTTTTGTAGTAATCTGTGTGTATCTGCACCTTTAAACTCACACATTGTGTCTCACGGACCATGTAATGAGAGAGGTTTGTAGGAATCTGTGTGTCTCTGCATCTTTAAACTCACACATTGTGTCTCACTGTCCATGTAATAAAAGAGTTCTGTACGACTAGGTGTGTCTCTGTATCTTTAAACACACACATTGGGTCTCACTGTCCATGTAATGAAAGAGTTTTGTAGGACTGGGTGTGTCTCTGCATCTTTAAACTCACACATTGTGTCTCACTGTCAATGTAATGAAAGAGTTTTGTAGGAATCTGTGTGTATCTACAACTTTAAACTCACTCATTGTGTCTCATTTTCCATGTAATGAAAGAGTTTTGTAGGAATCTGTGTGTCTCTGCATCTTTTAGCTCACACATTGTGTCTCACAGTCCATGTAATGAAAGAGTTTTGTTGGAATCTGTGTGTATCTGCATCTTTAAACTCACATATTGTGTCTCACTGTCCATGTAATGAAAGAGTTTTGTAGGAATCTGTGTGTCTCTGCATCTTTAAACTCACACATTTTTCTCACTGTGCATGTAATAAAAGAGTTTTGTAGGACTGGGTTTGTCTCTGTATCTTTAAACGCACACATTGTGTCTCACTGTCCATGTAATGAATGAGTTTTTTAGTTCTGGGTATTACTCTGCATCTTTAAACTCACACAATGTCCCTCACTGTCGAAGTAATGAAAGAGTTTTGTTGGAATCTGTGTGTCTCTGTATCTTTAAACTCACACATTTTGACTCACTGTCCATGTAATGAAAGAGTTTTGTACAAATCTGTGTGTCTCTCTATCTTTAAACTCACACATTGTTTCTCACTGTCCATGTAACGAAAGAGTTTTGTAGGAATCTGTCTTTCTCTGCATCTGTAAACTGACACATTGTGACTCTCTGCCCATGTAATGAAAGTGTTTTGTAGGAATCAGTGTGTCTCTGCATCTTTAAACTCACACATTGTGTCTCACTGTCCATGCAATGAAAGTGTTTTGTAGTAATCTTTTTGTATCTGCATCTTTAAACTCACACATTGTGTCTCACTGTCAATGTCATGAATGAGTTTTGTAGGAATCTGTGTGTCTCTACAACTTTAAACTCACTCATTGTGTCTCACTGTCCATGTAATGAAAGCGTTTTGTAGGAATCTGTGCGTCTCTGCATCTTTAAACTCACACATTGTGTCTCATTGTCCATGTAATAAAAGAGTTCTGTACGACTGGGTGTGTCTCTGTATCTTTAAACTCACACAATGGGTCTCACTGTCCATGTTATGAAAGAGTTTTGTAGGTCTGGGTATGTCTCTGCATTTTTAAACTGACACATTGTGTCACACTGTCCATGTAACGAATGAGTTTTGTAGGAATCTGTGTGTCTCTGCATCTTTAAACTCATACATTGTGTCTCACTGTCCATGTAATGAAAGTGTTTAGTAGTAATCTGTGTGTCTCTGCATCTTTAAACTCACACATTGTGTCTCACTGTCCATGTAATAAAAGAGTTTTGGAGGACTGGGTGTGTCTCTGTATCTTTAAACTCACACATTGGGTCTCACTGTCCATGTAATGAAAGAGTTTTGTAGGAATCTGTTTGTCTCTGCATCTTTAAACTCACACATTGGGTCTCACTGTCCATGTAATAAAAGAGTTTTGTAGTAATATGTGAGTCACTTTATCTTTAAACTCACACATTGTGTCTCACTGTCCATGTAATGATAGAGTTTTGTAGGAATCTGTGTGTCTCTGCATCTTTAAACTCACACATTGGGTCTCACTGTCCATGTAATGAAAGAGTTTTTTAGTTCTGGCTGTGTCTCTGCATCTTAAAACTCACACAATGTGCCTCACTGTCGATGTAATGAAAGAGTTTTGTTGGAATCTGTGTGTCTCTGTATCTTTAAACTCAGAAATTTTGACTCACTGTCCAAGCAATGAAAGAGTTTTGTACAAATCTGTGTGTCTCTCTATCTTTAAACTCACACATTGTGTCTCACTGTCCATGTAATGAAAGAGTTTTATAGGAATCTGTCTTTCTCTGCATCTTTAAACTGACACATTGTGTGTCACTGTCCATGCAATGAAAGATTTTTGTACGAATATGTGAGTCTCTGCATCTTTAAACTCACACATTGGGTCTCACTGTCCATGTAATGAAAGAGTTTTTTAGTTCTGGCTGTGTCTCTGCATCTTTAAACTCACACAATGTGCCTCACTGTCGATGTAATGATAGAGTTTTGTTGGAATCTGTTTGTCTCTGTATTTTTAAGCTCACAGATTTTGACTCACTGTCAATGTAATGAAAGAGTTTTGTACAAATCTGTGTGTCTCTCTATCTTTAAACTCACACATTGCGTCTCTCTGTCCATGTAATGAAAGATTTTTGTAGGAATCTGTCTTTCTCTGCATCTTTAAACTCACACATTGTGACTCTCTGTCCAAGTAATGAAAGAGTTTTGTAGGAATCTGTGTGTCTCTGCATCTTTAAGCTCCCACATTGTGCCCCACTGTCCATGTAATGAAAGAGTTTTGTAGGAATCTGAGTGTATCTCATCTTTAAACTCACACATTGTGTCTCACTGTCCATGTAATGAAAGAGTTTTGTAGGAATCTGTGTGTCTCTGCATCTTTAAACTCACACATTGTGTCTCACTGTCCATGTAATGAAAGAGTTTTGCAGGAATCTGTGTGTCGCTGCATCTTTCAGCTCTCACGTTGTGTCTCACTGTCCATGTAATGAAAGAGTTTTGTAGGAATCTGTGTGTATCTGCATCTTTAAACTCACACATTGTGTCACAATGTCCATGTAATGAAAGAGTTTTGTAGGACTGGATGTGTCTCTGTATCTTTAAACACACACATTGTGTCTCACTGTCCATGTAATGAAAGAGTTTTGTACAAATCTGTATGTCTCTGTTTCGTTAAACTCACACATTGTGTCTCACTTTCCATGTAATGAAAGAGTTTTGTAGGAATCTGTGTGTCTCTGTATCTTTTAACTTACACATTGTTTCTCACTTTCCATGTAATGAAAGAGTTTTTTTAGGAATCTGTGTGTTTCTGCATCTTTACAGTCACACATTGTGTCTCACTGTCCATGTAATAAAAGTGTTTTGTAGGACTGGGTGCGTCTCTGTATCTTTAAACTCACACATTGTGTCTCACTGTCCATGTAATGAAAGAGTTTTGTAGGTCTGGTTGTGTCTCTGCATCTTTAAACTCACACATTGTGTCTCACTGTCCATGTAATGAAAGCGTTTCGTTGGAATCACTGTTTCTCTTCATCTTTAAACTCACACATTGTTTCTCACTGTCCATGTAATAAAAGTGTTTTGTAGGACTGGGTGTGTCTCTGCATTTTTAAACTCCGACATTCTGTCTCACTGTCCATGTAACGAAAGAGTTTTGGAGGAATCTGTGTGTCTCTGCGTCTTTAAACTCGCACATTGTGTCCCACTGTCCATGTAATGAAAGAGTTTTTTAGTTCTGGGTGTGTCTCTGCATCTTTAAACTAACACAATGTGCCTCACTGTCGATGTAATGAAAGAGTTTTGTTGGAATCTGTTTGTCTCTGTATCTTTAAACTCACACATTTTGACTCACTCTCCATGTAATGAAAGAGTTTTGTACTAATCTGTGTGTCTCTGCATCTTTAAGCTCCCACATTGTGTCTCACTGTCCATGCAATGAAAGAGTTTTGTAGTAATCTGTGTGTATCGGCACCTTTAAACTCACACATTGTGTCTCACGGTCCATGTAATGAAAGAGGTTTGTAGAAATCTGTGTGTCTCTGCATCTTTAAACTCACACAATGTGCCTCACTGTCCATGTAATGAAAGAGTTTTGTTGGAATCTGTGTGACTCTGTATCTTTAAACTCACACATTTTAACTCACTCTCCATGTAATGAAAGAGTTTTATACAAATCTGTGTGTCTCTCTATCTTTAAACTCACACAGTGTGTCTCACTGTCCATGTAACGAAAGAGTTTTGTAGGTTTCTGTCTTTCTCTGCATCTTTAAACTCACACATTGTGACTCACTGTCCATGCAATGAAAGAGTTTTGTAGTAATCTGTGTGTATCTGCACCTTTAAACTCACACATTGTGTCTCACGGACCATGTAATGAGAGAGGTTTGTAGGAATCTGTGTGTCTCTGCATCTTTAAACTCACACATTGTGTCTCACTGTCCATGTAATAAAAGAGTTCTGTACGACTAGGTGTGGCTCTGTATCTTTAAACACACACATTGGGTCTCACTGTCCATGTAATGAAAGAGTTTTGTAGGACTGGGTGTGTCTCTGCATCTTTAAACTCACACATTGTGTCTCACTGTCAATGTAATGAAAGAGTTTTGTAGGAATCTGTGTGTATCTACAACTTTAAACTCACTCATTGTGTCTCATTTTCCATGTAATGAAAGAGTTTTGTAGGAATCTGTGCGTCTCTGCATCTTTAAGCTCACACATTGTGTCTCACTGTCCATGTAATGAAAGAGTTTTGTAGGAATCTGTGTGTCTCTGCATCTTTAAGCTCACACATTGTTTCTCACAGTCCATGTAATGAAAAAGTTTTGTTGGAATCTGTGTGTATCTGCATCTTTAAACTCACATATTGTGTCTCACTGTCCATGTAATGAAAGAGTTTTGTAGGAATCTGTGTGTCTCTGCATCTTGAAACTCACACATTTTTCTCACTGTGCATGTAATAAAAGAGATCGTAGGACTGGGTTTGTCTCTGTATCTTTAAACGCACACATTGTGTCTCACTGTCAATGTAACGAAAGAGTTTTGTAGGAATCTGTGTGTCTCTGCATCTTTAAGCTCACACATTGTGTCTCACTGTCCATGTAATGAAAGAGTTTTGTAGGAATATGTGAGTCTCTGTATCTTTAAGATCACATATTGTGTCTCACTGTCCATGTAATGAAAGAGTTTTGAAGGAATCTGTGTGTCTCTGCATCTTTAAACTCACACATTGGGTCTCACTGACTATGTAATCAAAGAGTTTTGAAGGAATCTGTGTGTCTCTGCATCTTTAAACTCACACATTGTGTCTCACTGTCCATGTAATGAAAGAGTTTTGTACAAATCTGTGTGTCTCTGTTTCGTTAAACTCACACATTGTGTCTCACTTTCCATGTAATGAAAGAGTTTTGTAGGAATCTGTGTGTCTCTGTATCTTTTAACTTACACATTGTGTCTCACTTTCCATGTAATGAAAGAGTTTTTTTAGGAATCTGTGTGTTTCTGCATCTTTACAGTCACACATTGTGTCTCACTTTCGATGTAATGAACGAGTTTTGTAGGAATCTGTGTGTCTCTGCATCTTTAAGCTCACACATTGTGTCTCACTGTCCATGTAATAAAAGTGTTTTGTAGGACTGGGTGCATCTCTGTATCTTTAAACTCACACATTGTGTCTCACTGTCCATGTAATGAAAGAGTTTTGTAGGTCTGGTTGTGTCTCTGCATCTTTAAACTCACACATTGTGTCTCACTGTCCATGTAATGAAAGCGTTTCGTTGGAATCACTGTTTCTCTTCATCTTTAAACTCACACATTGTTTCTCACTGTCCATGTAATAAAAGTGTTTTGTAGGACTGGGTGTGTCTCTGCATTTTTAAACTCCGACATTCTGTCTCACTGTCCATGTAACGAAAGAGTTTTGGAGGAATCTGTGTGTCTCTGCGTCTTTAAACTCGCACATTGTGTCCCACTGTCCATGTAATGAAAGAGTTTTTTAGTTCTGGGTGTGTCTCTGCATCTTTAAACTAACACAATGTGCCTCACTGTCGATGTAATGAAAGAGTTTTGTTGGAATCTGTTTGTCTCTGTATCTTTAAACTCACACATTTTGACTCACTCTCCATGTAATGAAAGAGTTTTGTACTAATCTGTGTGTCTCTGCATCTTTAAGCTCACACATTGTGTCTCACTGTCCATGCAATGAAAGAGTTTTGTAGTAATCTGTGTGTATCGGCACCTTTAAACTCACACATTGTGTCTCACGGTCCATGTAATGAAAGAGGTTTGTAGAAATCTGTGTGTCTCTGCATCTTTAAACTCACACAATGTGCCTCAGTGTCCATGTCATGAAAGAGTTTTGTTGGAATCTGTGTGTCTCTGTATCTTTAAACTCACACATTTTAACTCACTCTCCATGTAATGAAAGAGTTTTATACAAATCTGTGTGTCTCTCTATCTTTAAACTCACACAGTGTGTCTCACTGTCCATGTAACGAAAGAGTTTTGTAGGTTTCTGTCTTTCTCTGCATCTTTAAACTCACACATTGTGACTCACTGTCCATGCAATGAAAGAGTTTTGTAGTAATCTGTGTGTATCTGCACCTTTAAACTCACACATTGTGTCTCACGGACCATGTAATGAGAGAGGTTTGTAGGAATCTGTGTGTCTCTGCATCTTTAAACTCACACATTGTGTCTCACTGTCCATGTAATAAAAGAGTTCTGTACGACTAGGTGTGGCTCTGTATCTTTAAACACACACATTGGGTCTCACTGTCCATGTAATGAAAGAGTTTTGTAGGACTGGGTGTGTCTCTGCATCTTTAAACTCACACATTGTGTCTCACTGTCAATGTAATGAAAGAGTTTTGTAGGAATCTGTGTGTATCTACAACTTTAAACTCACTCATTGTGTCTCATTTTCCATGTAATGAAAGAGTTTTGTAGGAATCTGTGCGTCTCTGCATCTTTAAGCTCACACATTGTGTCTCACTGTCCATGTAATGAAAGAGTTTTGTAGGAATCTGTGTGTCTCTGCATCTTTAAGCTCACACATTGTTTCTCACAGTCCATGTAATGAAAAAGTTTTGTTGGAATCTGTGTGTATCTGCATCTTTAAACTCACATATTGTGTCTCACTGTCCATGTAATGAAAGAGTTTTGTAGGAATCTGTGTGTCTCTGCATCTTGAAACTCACACATTTTTCTCACTGTGCATGTAATAAAAGAGATCGTAGGACTGGGTTTGTCTCTGTATCTTTAAACGCACACATTGTGTCTCACTGTCAATGTAACGAAAGAGTTTTGTAGGAATCTGTGTGTCTCTGCATCTTTAAGCTCACACATTGTGTCTCACTGTCCATGTAATGAAAGAGTTTTGTAGGAATATGTGAGTCTCTGTATCTTTAAGATCACATATTGTGTCTCACTGTCCATGTAATGAAAGAGTTTTGAAGGAATCTGTGTGTCTCTGCATCTTTAAACTCACACATTGGGTCTCACTGACTATGTAATCAAAGAGTTTTGAAGGAATCTGTGTGTCTCTGCATCTTTAAACTCACACATTGTGTCTCACTGTCCATGTAATGAAAGAGTTTTGTACAAATCTGTGTGTCTCTGTTTCGTTAAACTCACACATTGTGTCTCACTTTCCATGTAATGAAAGAGTTTTGTAGGAATCTGTGTGTCTCTGTATCTTTTAACTTACACATTGTGTCTCACTTTCCATGTAATGAAAGAGTTTTTTTAGGAATCTGTGTGTTTCTGCATCTTTACAGTCACACATTGTGTCTCACTTTCGATGTAATGAACGAGTTTTGTAGGAATCTGTGTGTCTCTGCATCTTTAAGCTCACACATTGTGTCTCACTGTCCATGTAATAAAAGTGTTTTGTAGGACTGGGTGCGTCTCTGTATCTTTAAACTCACACATTGTGTCTCACTGTCCATGTAATGAAAGAGTTTTGTAGGTCTGGTTGTGTCTCTGCATCTTTAAACTCACACATTGTGTCTCACTGTCCATGTAATGAAAGCGTTTCGTTGGAATCACTGTTTCTCTTCATCTTTAAACTCACACATTGTTTCTCACTGTCCATGTAATAAAAGTGTTTTGTAGGACTGGGTGTGTCTCTGCATTTTTAAACTCCGACATTCTGTCTCACTGTCCATGTAACGAAAGAGTTTTGGAGGAATCTGTGTGTCTCTGCGTCTTTAAACTCGCACATTGTGTCCCACTGTCCATGTAATGAAAGAGTTTTTTAGTTCTGGGTGTGTCTCTGCATCTTTAAACTAACACAATGTGCCTCACTGTCCATGTAATGAAAGAGTTTTGTTGGAATCTGTTTGTCTCTGTATCTTTAAACTCACACATTTTGACTCACTCTCCATGTAATGAAAGAGTTTTGTACTAATCTGTGTGTCTCTGCATCTTTAAGCTCCCACATTGTGTCTCACTGTCCATGCAATGAAAGAGTTTTGTTGGAATCTGTGTGTCTCTGTATCTTTAAACTCACACATTTTAACTCACTCTCCATGTAATGAAAGAGTTTTATACAAATCTGTGTGTCTCTCTATCTTTAAACTCACACAGTGTGTCTCACTGTCCATGTAACGAAAGAGTTTTGTAGGTTTCTGTCTTTCTCTGCATCTTTAAACTCACACATTGTGACTCACTGTCCATGCAATGAAAGAGTTTTGTAGTAATCTGTGTGTATCTGCACCTTTAAACTCACACATTGTGTCTCACGGACCATGTAATGAGAGAGGTTTGTAGAAATCTGTGTGTCTCTGCATCTTTAAACTCACACATTGTGTCTCACGGACCATGTAATGAGAGAGGTTTGTAGGAATCTGTGTGTCTCTGCATCTTTAAACTCACACATTGTGTCTCACTGTCCATGTAATAAAAGAGTTCTGTACGACTAGGTGTGGCTCTGTATCTTTAAACACACACATTGGGTCTCACTGTCCATGTAATGAAAGAGTTTTGTAGGACTGGGTGTGTCTCTGCATCTTTAAACTCACACATTGTGTCTCACTGTCAATGTAATGAAAGAGTTTTGTAGGAATCTGTGTGTATCTACAACTTTAAACTCACTCATTGTGTCTCATTTTCCATGTAATGAAAGAGTTTTGTAGGAATCTGTGCGTCTCTGCATCTTTAAGCTCACACATTGTGTCTCACTGTCCATGTAATGAAAGAGTTTTGTAGGAATCTGTGTGTCTCTGCATCTTTAAGCTCACACATTGTTTCTCACAGTCCATGTAATGAAAAAGTTTTGTTGGAATCTGTGTGTATCTGCATCTTTAAACTCACATATTGTGTCTCACTGTCCATGTAATGAAAGAGTTTTGTAGGAATCTGTGTGTCTCTGCATCTTGAAACTCACACATTTTTCTCACTGTGCATGTAATAAAAGAGATCGTAGGACTGGGTTTGTCTCTGTATCTTTAAACGCACACATTGTGTCTCACTGTCAATGTAACGAAAGAGTTTTGTAGGAATCTGTGTGTCTCTGCATCTTTAAGCTCACACATTGTGTCTCACTGTCCATGTAATGAAAGAGTTTTGTAGGAATATGTGAGTCTCTGTATCTTTAAGATCACATATTGTGTCTCACTGTCCATGTAATGAAAGAGTTTTGAAGGAATCTGTGTGTCTCTGCATCTTTAAACTCACACATTGGGTCTCACTGACTATGTAATCAAAGAGTTTTGAAGGAATCTGTGTGTCTCTGCATCTTTAAACTCACACATTGTGTCTCACTGTCCATGTAATGAAAGAGTTTTGTACAAATCTGTGTGTCTCTGTTTCGTTAAACTCACACATTGTGTCTCACTTTCCATGTAATGAAAGAGTTTTGTAGGAATCTGTGTGTCTCTGTATCTTTTAACTTACACATTGTGTCTCACTTTCCATGTAATGAAAGAGTTTTTTTAGGAATCTGTGTGTTTCTGCATCTTTACAGTCACACATTGTGTCTCACTTTCGATGTAATGAACGAGTTTTGTAGGAATCTGTGTGTCTCTGCATCTTTAAGCTCACACATTGTGTCTCACTGTCCATGTAATAAAAGTGTTTTGTAGGACTGGGTGCGTCTCTGTATCTTTAAACTCACACATTGTGTCTCACTGTCCATGTAATGAAAGAGTTTTGTAGGTCTGGTTGTGTCTCTGCATCTTTAAACTCACACATTGTGTCTCACTGTCCATGTAATGAAAGCGTTTCGTTGGAATCACTGTTTCTCTTCATCTTTAAACTCACACATTGTTTCTCACTGTCCATGTAATAAAAGTGTTTTGTAGGACTGGGTGTGTCTCTGCATTTTTAAACTCCGACATTCTGTCTCACTGTCCATGTAACGAAAGAGTTTTGGAGGAATCTGTGTGTCTCTGCGTCTTTAAACTCGCACATTGTGTCCCACTGTCCATGTAATGAAAGAGTTTTTTAGTTCTGGGTGTGTCTCTGCATCTTTAAACTAACACAATGTGCCTCACTGTCGATGTAATGAAAGAGTTTTGTTGGAATCTGTTTGTCTCTGTATCTTTAAACTCACACATTTTGACTCACTCTCCATGTAATGAAAGAGTTTTGTACTAATCTGTGTGTCTCTGCATCTTTAAGCTCCCACATTGTGTCTCACTGTCCATGCAATGAAAGAGTTTTGTAGTAATCTGTGTGTATCGGCACCTTTAAACTCACACATTGTGTCTCACGGTCCATGTAATGAAAGAGGTTTGTAGAAATCTGTGTGTCTCTGCATCTTTAAACTCACACAATGTGCCTCACTGTCCATGTCATGAAAGAGTTTTGTTGGAATCTGTGTGTCTCTGTATCTTTAAACTCACACATTTTAACTCACTCTCCATGTAATGAAAGAGTTTTATACAAATCTGTGTGTCTCTCTATCTTTAAACTCACACAGTGTGTCTCACTGTCCATGTAACGAAAGAGTTTTGTAGGTTTCTGTCTTTCTCTGCATCTTTAAACTCACACATTGTGACTCACTGTCCATGCAATGAAAGAGTTTTGTAGTAATCTGTGTGTATCTGCACCTTTAAACTCACACATTGTGTCTCACGGACCATGTAATGAGAGAGGTTTGTAGGAATCTGTGTGTCTCTGCATCTTTAAACTCACACATTGTGTCTCACTGTCCATGTAATAAAAGTGTTCTGTACGACTAGGTGTGGCTCTGTATCTTTAAACACACACATTGGGTCTCACTGTCCATGTAATGAAAGAGTTTTGTAGGACTGGGTGTGTCTCTGCATCTTTAAACTCACACATTGTGTCTCACTGTCAATGTAATGAAAGAGTTTTGTAGGAATCTGTGTGTATCTACAACTTTAAACTCACTCATTGTGTTTCATTTTCCATGTAATGAAAGAGTTTTGTAGGAATCTGTGCGTCTCTGCATCTTTAAGCTCACACATTGTGTCTCACTGTCCATGTAATGAAAGAGTTTTGTAGGAATATGTGAGTCTCTGTATCTTTAAGATCACATATTGTGTCTCACTGTCCATGTAATGAAAGAGTTTTGAAGGAATCTGTGTGTATCTGCATCTTTAAACTCACACATTGGGTCTCACTGACTATGTAATCAAAGAGTTTTGAAGGAATCTGTGTGTCTCTGCATCTTTAAACTCACACATTTGGTCTCACTGTCCATGTAATGAAAGAGTTTTTTAGTTCTGGGTGTGTCTCTGCATCTTTAAACTCACACAATGTGCCTCACTGTCCATGTAATGAAAGAGTTTTGTTGGAATCTGTGTGTCTCTGTATCTTTAAACTCACACATTTTAACTCACTCTCCATGTAATGAAAGAGTTTTATACAAGTCTGTGTGTCTCTCTATCTTTAAACTCACACAGTGTGTCTCACTGTCCATGTAACGAAAGAGTTTTGTAGGTTTCTGTCTTTCTCTGCATCTTTAAACTCACACATTGAGACTCACTGTCCATGCAATGAAAGAGTTTTGTAGTAATCTGTGTGTATCTGCACCTTTAAACTCACACATTGTGTCTCACGGACTATGTAATGAGAGAGGTTTGTAGGAATCTGTGTGTCTCTGCATCTTTAAACTCACAACTTGTGTCTCACTGTCCATGTAATGAAAGAGTTTTGTAGGACTGGGTGTGTCTCTGCATCTTTAAACTCACACATTGTATCTCACTGCCCATGTAATGAAAGAGTTTTGTAGGAATCTGAGTCTATCTCATCTTTAAACTCACACATTGTGTCTCACTGTCCATGTAATGAAAGAGTTTTGTAGGAATCTGTGCGTCTCTGCATCTTTAAGCTCACACATTGTGTCTCACTGTCCATGTAATGAAAGAGTTTTGTAGGAATCTGTGTGTCTCTGCATCTTTAAGCTCACACATTGTTTCTCACAGTCCATGTAATGAAAAAGTTTTGTTGGAATCTGTGTGTATCTGCATCTTTAAACTCACATATTGTGTCTCACTGTCCATGTAATGAAAGAGTTTTGTAGGAATCTGTGTGTCTCTGCATCTTTAAACTCACACATTTTTCTCACTGTGCATGTAATAAAAGAGATTGTAGGACTGGGTTTGTCTCTGTATCTTTAAACGCACACATTGTGTCTCACTGTCCATGTAATGAAAGAGTTTTGTAGGAATCTGTGTGTCTCTGCACCTTTAAGCTCACACATTGTGTCTCACTGTCCATGTAATGAAAGAGTTTTGTAGGAATATGTGAGTCTCTGTATCTTTAAGATCACATATTGTGTCTCACTGTCCATGTAATGAAAGAGTTTTGAAGGAATCTGTGTGTCTCTGCATCTTTAAACTCACACATTGGGTCTCACTGACTATGTAATCAAAGAGTTTTGAAGGAATCTGTGTGTCTCTGCATCTTTAAACTCACACATTGGGTCTCACTGTCCATGTAATGAAAGAGTTTTTTAGTTCTGGGTGTGTCTCTGCATCTTTAAACTCACACAATGTGCCTCACTGTCCATGTAATGAAAGAGTTTTGTTGGAATCTGTGTGTCTCTGTATCTTTAAACTCACACATTTTAACTCACTCTCCATGTAATGAAAGAGTTTTATACAAGTCTGTGTGTCTCTCTATCTTAAAACTCACACAGTGTGTCTCACTGTCCATGTAACGAAAGAGTTTTGTAGGTTTCTGTCTTTCTCTGCATCTTTAAACTCACACATTGAGACTCACTGTCCATGCAATGAAAGAGTTTTGTAGTAATCTGTGTGTATCTGCACCTTTAAACTCACACATTGTGTCTCACGGACTATGTAATGAGAGAGGTTTGTAGGAATCTGTGTGTCTCTGCATCTTTAAACTCACAACTTGTGTCTCACTGTCCATGTAATGAAAGAGTTTTGTAGGACTGGGTGTGTCTCTGCATCTTTAAACTCACTCATTGTATCTCACTGCCCATGTAATGAAAGAGTTTTGTAGGATTATGTGAGTCTCTGTATCTTTAAACTCACATATTGTGTCTCACTGTCCATGAAATGAAAGAGTTTTGTAGGACTGGGTGTGTCTCTGTATCTTTTAACTCACACATTGGGTCTCACTGTCCATGTAATGAAAGAGTTTTTTTGTTCTGGGTGTGTCTCTGCATCTTTAAACTAACACAATGTGCCTCACTGTCGATGTAATGAAAGAGTTTTGTTGGAATCTGTTTGTCTCTGTATCTTTAAACTCACACATTTTGACTCACTCTCCATGTAATGAAAGAGTTTTGTAGGAATCTGTGTGTCTCTGCATCTTTAAACTCACACATTGTGACTCACTGTCCATGTAATGAAAGAGTTTTGTAGGAATCTGTGTGTCTCTGCATCTTTAAGCTCCCACATTGTGTCTCACTGTCCATGCAATGAAAGAGTTTTGTAGTAATCTGTGTGTATCGGCACCTTTAAACTCACACATTGTGTCTCACGGTCCATGTAATGAAAGAGGTTTGTAGAAAACTGTGTGTCTCTGCATCTTTAAACTCACACATTGTGTCTCACTGTCCATGAAATAAAAGAGTTCTGTACGACAAGGTGTGGCTCTGTATCTTTAATCTCACACATTGGGTCTCACTGTCAATGTCATGAAAGAGTTTTGTAGGAATCTGTGTGTCTCTAGAACTTTAAACTCACTCATTGTATCTCACTGGCCATGTAATGAAAGAGTTTTTTAGTTCTGGGTGTGTCTCTGAATCTTTAAACTCACACAATGTGCCTCACTGTCGATGTAATGAAAGAGTTTTGTTGGAATCTGTGTGTCTCTGTATCTTTAAACTCACATATTTTAACTCACTCTCCATGTAATGAAAGAGTTTTATACAATTCTGTGTGTCTCTCTATCTTTAAACTCACACAGTGTGTCTCACTGTCCATGTAACGAAAGAGTTTTGTAGGTTTCTGTCTTTCTCTGCATCCTTAAACTCACACATTGTGACTCACTGTCCATGCAATGAAAGAGTTTTGTAGTAATCTGTGTGTATCTGCACCTTTAAACTCACACATTGTGTCTCACGGACCATGTAATGAGAGAGGTTTGTAGGAATCTGTGTGTCTCTGCATCTTTAAACTCACACATTGTGTCTCACTGTCCATGTAATAAAAGAGTTCTGTACGACTAGGTGTGGCTCTGTATCTTTAAACTCACTCATTGTGTCTCATTTTCCATGTAATGAAAGAGTTTTGTAGGACTGGGTGTGTCTCTGCATCTTTAAACTCACACATTGTGTCTCACTGTCAATGTAATGAAAGAGTTTTGTAGGAATCTGTGTGTATCTACTACTTTAAACTCACACATTGTGACTCACTGTGCATGTAATGAAAGAGTTTTGTAGGAATCTGTGTGTCTCTGCATCTTTAAGCTCACACATTGTGTCTCACTGTCCATGTAATAAAAGTGTTTTGTAGGGCTGGGTGCGTCTCTGTATCTTTAAACTCACACATTGTGTCTCACTGTCCATGTAATGAAAGAGTTTTGTAGGTCTGGTTGTGTCTCTGCATCTTTAAACTCACACATTGTGTCTCACTGTCCATGTAATGAAAGCGTTTCGTTGGAATCACTGTTTCTCTTCATCTTTAAACTCACACATTGTTTCTCACTGTCCATGTAATAAAAGTGTTTTGTAGGACTGGGTGTGTCTCTGCATTTTTAAACTCCGACATTCTGTCTCACTGTCCATGTAACGAAAGAGTTTTGGAGGAATCTGTGTGTCTCTGCGTCTTTAAACTCGCACATTGTGTCCCACTGTCCATGTAATGAAAGAGTTTTTTAGTTCTGGGTGTGTCTCTGCATCTTTAAACTAACACAATGTGCCTCACTGTCGATGTAATGAAAGAGTTTTGTTGGAATCTGTTTGTCTCTGTATCTTTAAACTCACACATTTTGACTCACTCTCCATGTAATGAAAGAGTTTTGTACTAATCTGTGTGTCTCTGCATCTTTAAGCTCCCACATTGTGTCTCACTGTCCATGCAATGAAAGAGTTTTGTAGTAATCTGTGTGTATCGGCACCATTAAACTCACACATTGTGTCTCACGGTCCATGTAATGAAAGAGGTTTGTAGAAATCTGTGTGTCTCTGCATCTTTAAACTCACACAATGTGCCTCACTGTCCATGTAATGAAAGAGTTTTGTAGTAATCTGTGTGTATCTGCACCTTTAAACTCACACATTGTGTCTCACGGACCATGTAATGAGAGAGGTTTGTAGGAATCTGTGTGTCTCTGCATCTTTAAACTCACACATTGTGTCTCACTGTCCATGTAATAAAAGAGTTCTGTACGACTAGGTGTGGCTCTGTATCTTTAAACACACACATTGGGTCTCACTGTCCATGTAATGAAAGAGTTTTGTAGGACTGGGTGTGTCTCTGCATCTTTAAACTCACACATTGTGTCTCACTGTCAATGTAATGAAAGAGTTTTGTAGGAATCTGTGTGTATCTACAACTTTAAACTCACTCATTGTGTCTCATTTTCCATGTAATGAAAGAGTTTTGTAGGAATCTGTGCGTCTCTGCATCTTTAAGCTCACACATTGTGTCTCACTGTCCATGTAATAAAAGAGTTTTGTAGTAATATGTGAGTCACTTTATCTTTAAACTCACACATTGTGTCTCACTGTCCATGTAATGATAGAGTTTTGTAGGAATCTGTGTGTCTCTGCATCTTTAAACTCACACATTGGGTCTCACTGTCCATGTAATGAAAGAATTTTTTAGTTCTGGCTGTGTCTCTGCATCTTAAAACTCACACAATGTGCCTCACTGTCGATGTAATGAAAGAGTTTTGTTGGAATCTGTGTGTCTCTGTATCTTTAAACTCAGAAATTTTGACTCACTGTCCAAGCAATGAAAGAGTTTTGTACAAATCTGTGTGTCTCTCTATCTTTAAACTCACACATTGTGTCTCACTGTCCATGTAATGAAAGAGTTTTATAGGAATCTGTCTTTCTCTGCATCTTTAAACTGACACATTGTGTGTCACTGTCCATGCAATGAAAGATTTTTGTACGAATATGTGAGTCTCTGCATCTTTAAACTCACACATTGGGTCTCACTGTCCATGTAATGAAAGAGTTTTTTAGTTCTGGCTGTGTCTCTGCATCTTTAAACTCACACAATGTGCCTCACTGTCGATGTAATGATAGAGTTTTGTTGGAATCTGTTTGTCTCTGTATTTTTAAGCTCACAGATTTTGACTCACTGTCAATGTAATGAAAGAGTTTTGTACAAATCTGTGTGTCTCTCTATCTTTAAACTCACACATTGCGTCTCTCTGTCCATGTAATGAAAGATTTTTGTAGGAATCTGTCTTTCTCTGCATCTTTAAACTCACACATTGTGACTCTCTGTCCAAGTAATGAAAGAGTTTTGTAGGAATCTGTGTGTCTCTGCATCTTTAAGCTCCCACATTGTGCCCCACTGTCCATGTAATGAAAGAGTTTTGTAGGAATCTGAGTGTATCTCATCTTTAAACTCACACATTGTGTCTCACTGTCCATGTAATGAAAGAGTTTTGTAGGAATCTGTGTGTCTCTGCATCTTTAAACTCACACATTGTGTCTCACTGTCCATGTAATGAAAGAGTTTTGCAGGAATCTGTGTGTCGCTGCATCTTTCAGCTCTCACGTTGTGTCTCACTGTCCATGTAATGAAAGAGTTTTGTAGGAATCTGTGTGTATCTGCATCTTTAAACTCACACATTGTGTCACAATGTCCATGTAATGAAAGAGTTTTGTAGGACTGGATGTGTCTCTGTATCTTTAAACACACACATTGTGTCTCACTGTCCATGTAATGAAAGAGTTTTGTACAAATCTGTATGTCTCTGTTTCGTTAAACTCACACATTGTGTCTCACTTTCCATGTAATGAAAGAGTTTTGTAGGAATCTGTGTGTCTCTGTATCTTTTAACTTACACATTGTTTCTCACTTTCCATGTAATGAAAGAGTTTTTTTAGGAATCTGTGTGTTTCTGCATCTTTACAGTCACACATTGTGTCTCACTGTCCATGTAATAAAAGTGTTTTGTAGGACTGGGTGCGTCTCTGTATCTTTAAACTCACACATTGTGTCTCACTGTCCATGTAATGAAAGAGTTTTGTAGGTCTGGTTGTGTCTCTGCATCTTTAAACTCACACATTGTGTCTCACTGTCCATGTAATGAAAGCGTTTCGTTGGAATCACTGTTTCTCTTCATCTTTAAACTCACACATTGTTTCTCACTGTCCATGTAATAAAAGTGTTTTGTAGGACTGGGTGTGTCTCTGCATTTTTAAACTCCGACATTCTGTCTCACTGTCCATGTAACGAAAGAGTTTTGGAGGAATCTGTGTGTCTCTGCGTCTTTAAACTCGCACATTGTGTCCCACTGTCCATGTAATGAAAGAGTTTTTTAGTTCTGGGTGTGTCTCTGCATCTTTAAACTAACACAATGTGCCTCACTGTCGATGTAATGAAAGAGTTTTGTTGGAATCTGTTTGTCTCTGTATCTTTAAACTCACACATTTTGACTCACTCTCCATGTAATGAAAGAGTTTTGTACTAATCTGTGTGTCTCTGCATCTTTAAGCTCCCACATTGTGTCTCACTGTCCATGCAATGAAAGAGTTTTGTAGTAATCTGTGTGTATCGGCACCTTTAAACTCACACATTGTGTCTCACGGTCCATGTAATGAAAGAGGTTTGTAGAAATCTGTGTGTCTCTGCATCTTTAAACTCACACAATGTGCCTCACTGTCCATGTCATGAAAGAGTTTTGTTGGAATCTGTGTGACTCTGTATCTTTAAACTCACACATTTTAACTCACTCTCCATGTAATGAAAGAGTTTTATACAAATCTGTGTGTCTCTCTATCTTTAAACTCACACAGTGTGTCTCACTGTCCATGTAACGAAAGAGTTTTGTAGGTTTCTGTCTTTCTCTGCATCTTTAAACTCACACATTGTGACTCACTGTCCATGCAATGAAAGAGTTTTGTAGTAATCTGTGTGTATCTGCACCTTTAAACTCACACATTGTGTCTCACGGACCATGTAATGAGAGAGGTTTGTAGGAATCTGTGTGTCTCTGCATCTTTAAACTCACACATTGTGTCTCACTGTCCATGTAATAAAAGAGTTCTGTACGACTAGGTGTGGCTCTGTATCTTTAAACACACACATTGGGTCTCACTGTCCATGTAATGAAAGAGTTTTGTAGGACTGGGTGTGTCTCTGCATCTTTAAACTCACACATTGTGTCTCACTGTCAATGTAATGAAAGAGTTTTGTAGGAATCTGTGTGTATCTACAACTTTAAACTCACTCATTGTGTCTCATTTTCCATGTAATGAAAGAGTTTTGTAGGAATCTGTGCGTCTCTGCATCTTTAAGCTCACACATTGTGTCTCACTGTCCATGTAATGAAAGAGTTTTGTAGGAATCTGTGTGTCTCTGCATCTTTAAGCTCACACATTGTTTCTCACAGTCCATGTAATGAAAAAGTTTTGTTGGAATCTGTGTGTATCTGCATCTTTAAACTCACATATTGTGTCTCACTGTCCATGTAATGAAAGAGTTTTGTAGGAATCTGTGTGTCTCTGCATCTTGAAACTCACACATTTTTCTCACTGTGCATGTAATAAAAGAGATCGTAGGACTGGGTTTGTCTCTGTATCTTTAAACGCACACATTGTGTCTCACTGTCAATGTAACGAAAGAGTTTTGTAGGAATCTGTGTGTCTCTGCATCTTTAAGCTCACACATTGTGTCTCACTGTCCATGTAATGAAAGAGTTTTGTAGGAATATGTGAGTCTCTGTATCTTTAAGATCACATATTGTGTCTCACTGTCCATGTAATGAAAGAGTTTTGAAGGAATCTGTGTGTCTCTGCATCTTTAAACTCACACATTGGGTCTCACTGACTATGTAATCAAAGAGTTTTGAAGGAATCTGTGTGTCTCTGCATCTTTAAACTCACACATTGTGTCTCACTGTCCATGTAATGAAAGAGTTTTGTACAAATCTGTGTGTCTCTGTTTCGTTAAACTCACACATTGTGTCTCACTTTCCATGTAATGAAAGAGTTTTGTAGGAATCTGTGTGTCTCTGTATCTTTTAACTTACACATTGTGTCTCACTTTCCATGTAATGAAAGAGTTTTTTTAGGAATCTGTGTGTTTCTGCATCTTTACAGTCACACATTGTGTCTCACTTTCGATGTAATGAACGAGTTTTGTAGGAATCTGTGTGTCTCTGCATCTTTAAGCTCACACATTGTGTCTCACTGTCCATGTAATAAAAGTGTTTTGTAGGACTGGGTGCATCTCTGTATCTTTAAACTCACACATTGTGTCTCACTGTCCATGTAATGAAAGAGTTTTGTAGGTCTGGTTGTGTCTCTGCATCTTTAAACTCACACATTGTGTCTCACTGTCCATGTAATGAAAGCGTTTCGTTGGAATCACTGTTTCTCTTCATCTTTAAACTCACACATTGTTTCTCACTGTCCATGTAATAAAAGTGTTTTGTAGGACTGGGTGTGTCTCTGCATTTTTAAACTCCGACATTCTGTCTCACTGTCCATGTAACGAAAGAGTTTTGGAGGAATCTGTGTGTCTCTGCGTCTTTAAACTCGCACATTGTGTCCCACTGTCCATGTAATGAAAGAGTTTTTTAGTTCTGGGTGTGTCTCTGCATCTTTAAACTAACACAATGTGCCTCACTGTCGATGTAATGAAAGAGTTTTGTTGGAATCTGTTTGTCTCTGTATCTTTAAACTCACACATTTTGACTCACTCTCCATGTAATGAAAGAGTTTTGTACTAATCTGTGTGTCTCTGCATCTTTAAGCTCACACATTGTGTCTCACTGTCCATGCAATGAAAGAGTTTTGTAGTAATCTGTGTGTATCGGCACCTTTAAACTCACACATTGTGTCTCACGGTCCATGTAATGAAAGAGGTTTGTAGAAATCTGTGTGTCTCTGCATCTTTAAACTCACACAATGTGCCTCACTGTCCATGTCATGAAAGAGTTTTGTTGGAATCTGTGTGTCTCTGTATCTTTAAACTCACACATTTTAACTCACTCTCCATGTAATGAAAGAGTTTTATACAAATCTGTGTGTCTCTCTATCTTTAAACTCACACAGTGTGTCTCACTGTCCATGTAACGAAAGAGTTTTGTAGGTTTCTGTCTTTCTCTGCATCTTTAAACTCACACATTGTGACTCACTGTCCATGCAATGAAAGAGTTTTGTAGTAATCTGTGTGTATCTGCACCTTTAAACTCACACATTGTGTCTCACGGACCATGTAATGAGAGAGGTTTGTAGGAATCTGTGTGTCTCTGCATCTTTAAACTCACACATTGTGTCTCACTGTCCATGTAATAAAAGAGTTCTGTACGACTAGGTGTGGCTCTGTATCTTTAAACACACACATTGGGTCTCACTGTCCATGTAATGAAAGAGTTTTGTAGGACTGGGTGTGTCTCTGCATCTTTAAACTCACACATTGTGTCTCACTGTCAATGTAATGAAAGAGTTTTGTAGGAATCTGTGTGTATCTACAACTTTAAACTCACTCATTGTGTCTCATTTTCCATGTAATGAAAGAGTTTTGTAGGAATCTGTGCGTCTCTGCATCTTTAAGCTCACACATTGTGTCTCACTGTCCATGTAATGAAAGAGTTTTGTAGGAATCTGTGTGTCTCTGCATCTTTAAGCTCACACATTGTTTCTCACAGTCCATGTAATGAAAAAGTTTTGTTGGAATCTGTGTGTATCTGCATCTTTAAACTCACATATTGTGTCTCACTGTCCATGTAATGAAAGAGTTTTGTAGGAATCTGTGTGTCTCTGCATCTTGAAACTCACACATTTTTCTCACTGTGCATGTAATAAAAGAGATCGTAGGACTGGGTTTGTCTCTGTATCTTTAAACGCACACATTGTGTCTCACTGTCAATGTAACGAAAGAGTTTTGTAGGAATCTGTGTGTCTCTGCATCTTTAAGCTCACACATTGTGTCTCACTGTCCATGTAATGAAAGAGTTTTGTAGGAATATGTGAGTCTCTGTATCTTTAAGATCACATATTGTGTCTCACTGTCCATGTAATGAAAGAGTTTTGAAGGAATCTGTGTGTCTCTGCATCTTTAAACTCACACATTGGGTCTCACTGACTATGTAATCAAAGAGTTTTGAAGGAATCTGTGTGTCTCTGCATCTTTAAACTCACACATTGTGTCTCACTGTCCATGTAATGAAAGAGTTTTGTACAAATCTGTGTGTCTCTGTTTCGTTAAACTCACACATTGTGTCTCACTTTCCATGTAATGAAAGAGTTTTGTAGGAATCTGTGTGTCTCTGTATCTTTTAACTTACACATTGTGTCTCACTTTCCATGTAATGAAAGAGTTTTTTTAGGAATCTGTGTGTTTCTGCATCTTTACAGTCACACATTGTGTCTCACTTTCGATGTAATGAACGAGTTTTGTAGGAATCTGTGTGTCTCTGCATCTTTAAGCTCACACATTGTGTCTCACTGTCCATGTAATAAAAGTGTTTTGTAGGACTGGGTGCGTCTCTGTATCTTTAAACTCACACATTGTGTCTCACTGTCCATGTAATGAAAGAGTTTTGTAGGTCTGGTTGTGTCTCTGCATCTTTAAACTCACACATTGTGTCTCACTGTCCATGTAATGAAAGCGTTTCGTTGGAATCACTGTTTCTCTTCATCTTTAAACTCACACATTGTTTCTCACTGTCCATGTAATAAAAGTGTTTTGTAGGACTGGGTGTGTCTCTGCATTTTTAAACTCCGACATTCTGTCTCACTGTCCATGTAACGAAAGAGTTTTGGAGGAATCTGTGTGTCTCTGCGTCTTTAAACTCGCACATTGTGTCCCACTGTCCATGTAATGAAAGAGTTTTTTAGTTCTGGGTGTGTCTCTGCATCTTTAAACTAACACAATGTGCCTCACTGTCCATGTAATGAAAGAGTTTTGTTGGAATCTGTTTGTCTCTGTATCTTTAAACTCACACATTTTGACTCACTCTCCATGTAATGAAAGAGTTTTGTACTAATCTGTGTGTCTCTGCATCTTTAAGCTCCCACATTGTGTCTCACTGTCCATGCAATGAAAGAGTTTTGTTGGAATCTGTGTGTCTCTGTATCTTTAAACTCACACATTTTAACTCACTCTCCATGTAATGAAAGAGTTTTATACAAATCTGTGTGTCTCTCTATCTTTAAACTCACACAGTGTGTCTCACTGTCCATGTAACGAAAGAGTTTTGTAGGTTTCTGTCTTTCTCTGCATCTTTAAACTCACACATTGTGACTCACTGTCCATGCAATGAAAGAGTTTTGTAGTAATCTGTGTGTATCTGCACCTTTAAACTCACACATTGTGTCTCACGGACCATGTAATGAGAGAGGTTTGTAGGAATCTGTGTGTCTCTGCATCTTTAAACTCACACATTGTGTCTCACTGTCCATGTAATAAAAGAGTTCTGTACGACTAGGTGTGGCTCTGTATCTTTAAACACACACATTGGGTCTCACTGTCCATGTAATGAAAGAGTTTTGTAGGACTGGGTGTGTCTCTGCATCTTTAAACTCACACATTGTGTCTCACTGTCAATGTAATGAAAGAGTTTTGTAGGAATCTGTGTGTATCTACAACTTTAAACTCACTCATTGTGTCTCATTTTCCATGTAATGAAAGAGTTTTGTAGGAATCTGTGCGTCTCTGCATCTTTAAGCTCACACATTGTGTCTCACTGTCCATGTAATGAAAGAGTTTTGTAGGAATCTGTGTGTCTCTGCATCTTTAAGCTCACACATTGTTTCTCACAGTCCATGTAATGAAAAAGTTTTGTTGGAATCTGTGTGTATCTGCATCTTTAAACTCACATATTGTGTCTCACTGTCCATGTAATGAAAGAGTTTTGTAGGAATCTGTGTGTCTCTGCATCTTGAAACTCACACATTTTTCTCACTGTGCATGTAATAAAAGAGATCGTAGGACTGGGTTTGTCTCTGTATCTTTAAACGCACACATTGTGTCTCACTGTCAATGTAACGAAAGAGTTTTGTAGGAATCTGTGTGTCTCTGCATCTTTAAGCTCACACATTGTGTCTCACTGTCCATGTAATGAAAGAGTTTTGTAGGAATATGTGAGTCTCTGTATCTTTAAGATCACATATTGTGTCTCACTGTCCATGTAATGAAAGAGTTTTGAAGGAATCTGTGTGTCTCTGCATCTTTAAACTCACACATTGGGTCTCACTGACTATGTAATCAAAGAGTTTTGAAGGAATCTGTGTGTCTCTGCATCTTTAAACTCACACATTGTGTCTCACTGTCCATGTAATGAAAGAGTTTTGTACAAATCTGTGTGTCTCTGTTTCGTTAAACTCACACATTGTGTCTCACTTTCCATGTAATGAAAGAGTTTTGTAGGAATCTGTGTGTCTCTGTATCTTTTAACTTACACATTGTGTCTCACTTTCCATGTAATGAAAGAGTTTTTTTAGGAATCTGTGTGTTTCTGCATCTTTACAGTCACACATTGTGTCTCACTTTCGATGTAATGAACGAGTTTTGTAGGAATCTGTGTGTCTCTGCATCTTTAAGCTCACACATTGTGTCTCACTGTCCATGTAATAAAAGTGTTTTGTAGGACTGGGTGCGTCTCTGTATCTTTAAACTCACACATTGTGTCTCACTGTCCATGTAATGAAAGAGTTTTGTAGGTCTGGTTGTGTCTCTGCATCTTTAAACTCACACATTGTGTCTCACTGTCCATGTAATGAAAGCGTTTCGTTGGAATCACTGTTTCTCTTCATCTTTAAACTCACACATTGTTTCTCACTGTCCATGTAATAAAAGTGTTTTGTAGGACTGGGTGTGTCTCTGCATTTTTAAACTCCGACATTCTGTCTCACTGTCCATGTAACGAAAGAGTTTTGGAGGAATCTGTGTGTCTCTGCGTCTTTAAACTCGCACATTGTGTCCCACTGTCCATGTAATGAAAGAGTTTTTTAGTTCTGGGTGTGTCTCTGCATCTTTAAACTAACACAATGTGCCTCACTGTCCATGTAATGAAAGAGTTTTGTTGGAATCTGTTTGTCTCTGTATCTTTAAACTCACACATTTTGACTCACTCTCCATGTAATGAAAGAGTTTTGTACTAATCTGTGTGTCTCTGCATCTTTAAGCTCCCACATTGTGTCTCACTGTCCATGCAATGAAAGAGTTTTGTTGGAATCTGTGTGTCTCTGTATCTTTAAACTCACACATTTTAACTCACTCTCCATGTAATGAAAGAGTTTTATACAAATCTGTGTGTCTCTCTATCTTTAAACTCACACAGTGTGTCTCACTGTCCATGTAACGAAAGAGTTTTGTAGGTTTCTGTCTTTCTCTGCATCTTTAAACTCACACATTGTGACTCACTGTCCATGCAATGAAAGAGTTTTGTAGTAATCTGTGTGTATCTGCACCTTTAAACTCACACATTGTGTCTCACGGACCATGTAATGAGAGAGGTTTGTAGGAATCTGTGTGTCTCTGCATCTTTAAACTCACACATTGTGTCTCACTGTCCATGTAATAAAAGAGTTCTGTACGACTAGGTGTGGCTCTGTATCTTTAAACACACACATTGGGTCTCACTGTCCATGTAATGAAAGAGTTTTGTAGGACTGGGTGTGTCTCTGCATCTTTAAACTCACACATTGTGTCTCACTGTCAATGTAATGAAAGAGTTTTGTAGGAATCTGTGTGTATCTACAACTTTAAACTCACTCATTGTGTCTCATTTTCCATGTAATGAAAGAGTTTTGTAGGAATCTGTGCGTCTCTGCATCTTTAAGCTCACACATTGTGTCTCACTGTCCATGTAATGAAAGAGTTTTGTAGGAATCTGTGTGTCTCTGCATCTTTAAGCTCACACATTGTTTCTCACAGTCCATGTAATGAAAAAGTTTTGTTGGAATCTGTGTGTATCTGCATCTTTAAACTCACATATTGTGTCTCACTGTCCATGTAATGAAAGAGTTTTGTAGGAATCTGTGTGTCTCTGCATCTTGAAACTCACACATTTTTCTCACTGTGCATGTAATAAAAGAGATCGTAGGACTGGGTTTGTCTCTGTATCTTTAAACGCACACATTGTGTCTCACTGTCAATGTAACGAAAGAGTTTTGTAGGAATCTGTGTGTCTCTGCATCTTTAAGCTCACACATTGTGTCTCACTGTCCATGTAATGAAAGAGTTTTGTAGGAATATGTGAGTCTCTGTATCTTTAAGATCACATATTGTGTCTCACTGTCCATGTAATGAAAGAGTTTTGAAGGAATCTGTGTGTCTCTGCATCTTTAAACTCACACATTGGGTCTCACTGACTATGTAATCAAAGAGTTTTGAAGGAATCTGTGTGTCTCTGCATCTTTAAACTCACACATTGTGTCTCACTGTCCATGTAATGAAAGAGTTTTGTACAAATCTGTGTGTCTCTGTTTCGTTAAACTCACACATTGTGTCTCACTTTCCATGTAATGAAAGAGTTTTGTAGGAATCTGTGTGTCTCTGTATCTTTTAACTTACACATTGTGTCTCACTTTCCATGTAATGAAAGAGTTTTTTTAGGAATCTGTGTGTTTCTGCATCTTTACAGTCACACATTGTGTCTCACTTTCGATGTAATGAACGAGTTTTGTAGGAATCTGTGTGTCTCTGCATCTTTAAGCTCACACATTGTGTCTCACTGTCCATGTAATAAAAGTGTTTTGTAGGGCTGGGTGCGTCTCTGTATCTTTAAACTCACACATTGTGTCTCACTGTCCATGTAATGAAAGAGTTTTGTAGGTCTGGTTGTGTCTCTGCATCTTTAAACTCACACATTGTGTCTCACTGTCCATGTAATGAAAGCGTTTCGTTGGAATCACTGTTTCTCTTCATCTTTAAACTCACACATTGTTTCTCACTGTCCATGTAATAAAAGTGTTTTGTAGGACTGGGTGTGTCTCTGCATTTTTAAACTCCGACATTCTGTCTCACTGTCCATGTAACGAAAGAGTTTTGGAGGAATCTGTGTGTCTCTGCGTCTTTAAACTCGCACATTGTGTCCCACTGTCCATGTAATGAAAGAGTTTTTTAGTTCTGGGTGTGTCTCTGCATCTTTAAACTAACACAATGTGCCTCACTGTCGATGTAATGAAAGAGTTTTGTTGGAATCTGTTTGTCTCTGTATCTTTAAACTCACACATTTTGACTCACTCTCCATGTAATGAAAGAGTTTTGTACTAATCTGTGTGTCTCTGCATCTTTAAGCTCCCACATTGTGTCTCACTGTCCATGCAATGAAAGAGTTTTGTAGTAATCTGTGTGTATCGGCACCTTTAAACTCACACATTGTGTCTCACGGTCCATGTAATGAAAGAGGTTTGTAGAAATCTGTGTGTCTCTGCATCTTTAAACTCACACAATGTGCCTCACTGTCCATGTCATGAAAGAGTTTTGTTGGAATCTGTGTGTCTCTGTATCTTTAAACTCACACATTTTAACTCACTCTCCATGTAATGAAAGAGTTTTATACAAATCTGTGTGTCTCTCTATCTTTAAACTCACACAGTGTGTCTCACTGTCCATGTAACGAAAGAGTTTTGTAGGTTTCTGTCTTTCTCTGCATCTTTAAACTCACACATTGTGACTCACTGTCCATGCAATGAAAGAGTTTTGTAGTAATCTGTGTGTATCTGCACCTTTAAACTCACACATTGTGTCTCACGGACCATGTAATGAGAGAGGTTTGTAGGAATCTGTGTGTCTCTGCATCTTTAAACTCACACATTGTGTCTCACTGTCCATGTAATAAAAGTGTTCTGTACGACTAGGTGTGGCTCTGTATCTTTAAACACACACATTGGGTCTCACTGTCCATTTAATGAAATAGTTTTGTAGGACTGGGTGTGTCTCTGCATCTTTAAACTCACACATTGTGTCTCACTGTCAATGTAATGAAAGAGTTTTGTAGGAATCTGTGTGTATCTACAACTTTAAACTCACTCATTGTGTTTCATTTTCCATGTAATGAAAGAGTTTTGTAGGAATCTGTGCGTCTCTGCATCTTTAAGCTCACACATTGTGTCTCACTGTCCATGTAATGAAAGAGTTTTGTAGGAATATGTGAGTCTCTGTATCTTTAAGATCACATATTGTGTCTCACTGTCCATGTAATGAAAGAGTTTTGAAGGAATCTGTGTGTATCTGCATCTTTAAACTCACACATTGGGTCTCACTGACTATGTAATCAAAGAGTTTTGAAGGAATCTGTGTGTCTCTGCATCTTTAAACTCACACATTTGGTCTCACTGTCCATGTAATGAAAGAGTTTTTTAGTTCTGGGTGTGTCTCTGCATCTTTAAACTCACACAATGTGCCTCACTGTCCATGTAATGAAAGAGTTTTGTTGGAATCTGTGTGTCTCTGTATCTTTAAACTCACACATTTTAACTCACTCTCCATGTAATGAAAGAGTTTTATACAAGTCTGTGTGTCTCTCTATCTTTAAACTCACACAGTGTGTCTCACTGTCCATGTAACGAAAGAGTTTTGTAGGTTTCTGTCTTTCTCTGCATCTTTAAACTCACACATTGAGACTCACTGTCCATGCAATGAAAGAGTTTTGTAGTAATCTGTGTGTATCTGCACCTTTAAACTCACACATTGTGTCTCACGGACTATGTAATGAGAGAGGTTTGTAGGAATCTGTGTGTCTCTGCATCTTTAAACTCACAACTTGTGTCTCACTGTCCATGTAATGAAAGAGTTTTGTAGGACTGGGTGTGTCTCTGCATCTTTAAACTCACACATTGTATCTCACTGCCCATGTAATGAAAGAGTTTTGTAGGAATCTGAGTCTATCTCATCTTTAAACTCACACATTGTGTCTCACTGTCCATGTAATGAAAGAGTTTTGTAGGAATCTGTGCGTCTCTGCATCTTTAAGCTCACACATTGTGTCTCACTGTCCATGTAATGAAAGAGTTTTGTAGGAATCTGTGTGTCTCTGCATCTTTAAGCTCACACATTGTTTCTCACAGTCCATGTAATGAAAAAGTTTTGTTGGAATCTGTGTGTATCTGCATCTTTAAACTCACATATTGTGTCTCACTGTCCATGTAATGAAAGAGTTTTGTAGGAATCTGTGTGTCTCTGCATCTTTAAACTCACACATTTTTCTCACTGTGCATGTAATAAAAGAGATTGTAGGACTGGGTTTGTCTCTGTATCTTTAAACGCACACATTGTGTCTCACTGTCCATGTAATGAAAGAGTTTTGTAGGAATCTGTGTGTCTCTGCACCTTTAAGCTCACACATTGTGTCTCACTGTCCATGTAATGAAAGAGTTTTGTAGGAATATGTGAGTCTCTGTATCTTTAAGATCACATATTGTGTCTCACTGTCCATGTAATGAAAGAGTTTTGAAGGAATCTGTGTGTCTCTGCATCTTTAAACTCACACATTGGGTCTCACTGACTATGTAATCAAAGAGTTTTGAAGGAATCTGTGTGTCTCTGCATCTTTAAACTCACACATTGGGTCTCACTGTCCATGTAATGAAAGAGTTTTTTAGTTCTGGGTGTGTCTCTGCATCTTTAAACTCACACAATGTGCCTCACTGTCCATGTAATGAAAGAGTTTTGTTGGAATCTGTGTGTCTCTGTATCTTTAAACTCACACATTTTAACTCACTCTCCATGTAATGAAAGAGTTTTATACAAGTCTGTGTGTCTCTCTATCTTAAAACTCACACAGTGTGTCTCACTGTCCATGTAACGAAAGAGTTTTGTAGGTTTCTGTCTTTCTCTGCATCTTTAAACTCACACATTGAGACTCACTGTCCATGCAATGAAAGAGTTTTGTAGTAATCTGTGTGTATCTGCACCTTTAAACTCACACATTGTGTCTCACGGACTATGTAATGAGAGAGGTTTGTAGGAATCTGTGTGTCTCTGCATCTTTAAACTCACAACTTGTGTCTCACTGTCCATGTAATGAAAGAGTTTTGTAGGACTGGGTGTGTCTCTGCATCTTTAAACTCACTCATTGTATCTCACTGCCCATGTAATGAAAGAGTTTTGTAGGATTATGTGAGTCTCTGTATCTTTAAACTCACATATTGTGTCTCACTGTCCATGAAATGAAAGAGTTTTGTAGGACTGGGTGTGTCTCTGTATCTTTTAACTCACACATTGGGTCTCACTGTCCATGTAATGAAAGAGTTTTTTTGTTCTGGGTGTGTCTCTGCATCTTTAAACTAACACAATGTGCCTCACTGTCGATGTAATGAAAGAGTTTTGTTGGAATCTGTTTGTCTCTGTATCTTTAAACTCACACATTTTGACTCACTCTCCATGTAATGAAAGAGTTTTGTAGGAATCTGTGTGTCTCTGCATCTTTAAACTCACACATTGTGACTCACTGTCCATGTAATGAAAGAGTTTTGTAGGAATCTGTGTGTCTCTGCATCTTTAAGCTCCCACATTGTGTCTCACTGTCCATGCAATGAAAGAGTTTTGTAGTAATCTGTGTGTATCGGCACCTTTAAACTCACACATTGTGTCTCACGGTCCATGTAATGAAAGAGGTTTGTAGAAAACTGTGTGTCTCTGCATCTTTAAACTCACACATTGTGTCTCACTGTCCATGAAATAAAAGAGTTCTGTACGACAAGGTGTGGCTCTGTATCTTTAATCTCACACATTGGGTCTCACTGTCAATGTCATGAAAGAGTTTTGTAGGAATCTGTGTGTCTCTAGAACTTTAAACTCACTCATTGTATCTCACTGTCCATGTAATGAAAGAGTTTTTTAGTTCTGGGTGTGTCTCTGAATCTTTAAACTCACACAATGTGCCTCACTGTCGATGTAATGAAAGAGTTTTGTTGGAATCTGTGTGTCTCTGTATCTTTAAACTCACATATTTTAACTCACTCTCCATGTAATGAAAGAGTTTTATACAATTCTGTGTGTCTCTATCTTTAAACTCACACAGTGTGTCTCACTGTCCATGTAACGAAAGAGTTTTGTAGGTTTCTGTCTTTCTCTGCATCCTTAAACTCACACATTGTGACTCACTGTCCATGCAATGAAAGAGTTTTGTAGTAATCTGTGTGTATCTGCACCTTTAAACTCACACATTGTGTCTCACGGACCATGTAATGAGAGAGGTTTGTAGGAATCTGTGTGTCTCTGCATCTTTAAACTCACACATTGTGTCTCACTGTCCATGTAATAAAAGAGTTCTGTACGACTAGGTGTGGCTCTGTATCTTTAAACTCACTCATTGTGTCTCATTTTCCATGTAATGAAAGAGTTTTGTAGGACTGGGTGTGTCTCTGCATCTTTAAACTCACACATTGTGTCTCACTGTCAATGTAATGAAAGAGTTTTGTAGGAATCTGTGTGTATCTACTACTTTAAACTCACACATTGTGACTCACTGTGCATGTAATGAAAGAGTTTTGTAGGAATCTGTGTGTCTCTGCATCTTTAAGCTCACACATTGTGTCTCACTGTCCATGTAATAAAAGTGTTTTGTAGGGCTGGGTGCGTCTCTGTATCTTTAAACTCACACATTGTGTCTCACTGTCCATGTAATGAAAGAGTTTTGTAGGTCTGGTTGTGTCTCTGCATCTTTAAACTCACACATTGTGTCTCACTGTCCATGTAATGAAAGCGTTTCGTTGGAATCACTGTTTCTCTTCATCTTTAAACTCACACATTGTTTCTCACTGTCCATGTAATAAAAGTGTTTTGTAGGACTGGGTGTGTCTCTGCATTTTTAAACTCCGACATTCTGTCTCACTGTCCATGTAACGAAAGAGTTTTGGAGGAATCTGTGTGTCTCTGCGTCTTTAAACTCGCACATTGTGTCCCACTGTCCATGTAATGAAAGAGTTTTTTAGTTCTGGGTGTGTCTCTGCATCTTTAAACTAACACAATGTGCCTCACTGTCGATGTAATGAAAGAGTTTTGTTGGAATCTGTTTGTCTCTGTATCTTTAAACTCACACATTTTGACTCACTCTCCATGTAATGAAAGAGTTTTGTACTAATCTGTGTGTCTCTGCATCTTTAAGCTCCCACATTGTGTCTCACTGTCCATGCAATGAAAGAGTTTTGTAGTAATCTGTGTGTATCGGCACCATTAAACTCACACATTGTGTCTCACGGTCCATGTAATGAAAGAGGTTTGTAGAAATCTGTGTGTTTCTGCATCTTTAAACTCACACAATGTGCCTCACTGTCCATGTAATGAAAGAGTTTTGTAGTAATCTGTGTGTATCTGCACCTTTAAACTCACACATTGTGTCTCACGGACCATGTAATGAGAGAGGTTTGTAGGAATCTGTGTGTCTCTGCATCTTTAAACTCACACATTGTGTCTCACTGTCCATGTAATAAAAGAGTTCTGTACGACTAGGTGTGGCTCTGTATCTTTAAACACACACATTGGGTCTCACTGTCCATGTAATGAAAGAGTTTTGTAGGACTGGGTGTGTCTCTGCATCTTTAAACTCACACATTGTGTCTCACTGTCAATGTAATGAAAGAGTTTTGTAGGAATCTGTGTGTATCTACAACTTTAAACTCACTCATTGTGTCTCATTTTCCATGTAATGAAAGAGTTTTGTAGGAATCTGTGCGTCTCTGCATCTTTAAGCTCACACATTGTGTCTCACTGTCCATGTAATGAAAGAGTTTTGTAGGAATCTGTGTGTCTCTGCATCTTTAAGCTCACACATTGTTTCTCACAGTCCATGTAATGAAAAAGTTTTGTTGGAATCTGTGTGTATCTGCATCTTTAAACTCACATATTGTGTCTCACTGTCCATGTAATGAAAGAGTTTTGTAGGAATCTGTGTGTCTCTGCATCTTGAAACTCACACATTTTTCTCACTGTGCATGTAATAAAAGAGATCGTAGGACTGGGTTTGTCTCTGTATCTTTAAACGCACACATTGTGTCTCACTGTCAATGTAACGAAAGAGTTTTGTAGGAATCTGTGTGTCTCTGCATCTTTAAGCTCACACATTGTGTCTCACTGTCCATGTAATGAAAGAGTTTTGTAGGAATATGTGAGTCTCTGTATCTTTAAGATCACATATTGTGTCTCACTGTCCATGTAATGAAAGAGTTTTGAAGGAATCTGTGTGTCTCTGCATCTTTAAACTCACACATTGGGTCTCACTGACTATGTAATCAAAGAGTTTTGAAGGAATCTGTGTGTCTCTGCATCTTTAAACTCACACATTGTGTCTCACTGTCCATGTAATGAAAGAGTTTTGTACAAATCTGTGTGTCTCTGTTTCGTTAAACTCACACATTGTGTCTCACTTTCCATGTAATGAAAGAGTTTTGTAGGAATCTGTGTGTCTCTGTATCTTTTAACTTACACATTGTGTCTCACTTTCCATGTAATGAAAGAGTTTTTTTAGGAATCTGTGTGTTTCTGCATCTTTACAGTCACACATTGTGTCTCACTTTCGATGTAATGAACGAGTTTTGTAGGAATCTGTGTGTCTCTGCATCTTTAAGCTCACACATTGTGTCTCACTGTCCATGTAATAAAAGAGTTTTGTAGGAATATGTGAGTCTCTGTATCTTTAAGATCACATATTGTGTCTCACTGTCCATGTAATGAAAGAGTTTTGAAGGAATCTGTGTGTCTCTGCATCTTTAAACTCACACATTGGGTCTCACTGACTATGTAATCAAAGAGTTTTGAAGGAATCTGTGTGTCTCTGCATCTTTAAACTCACACATTGGGTCTCACTGTCCATGTAATGAAAGAGTTTTTTAGTTCTGGGTGTGTCTCTGCATCTTTAAACTCACACAATGTGCCTCACTGTCCATGTAATGAAAGAGTTTTGTTGGAATCTGTGTGTCTCTGTATCTTTAAACTCACACATTTTAACTCACTCTCCATGTAATGAAAGAGTTTTATACAAGTCTGTGTGTCTCTCTATCTTAAAACTCACACAGTGTGTCTCACTGTCCATGTAACGAAAGAGTTTTGTAGGTTTCTGTCTTTCTCTGCATCTTTAAACTCACACATTGAGACTCACTGTCCATGCAATGAAAGAGTTTTGTAGTAATCTGTGTGTATCTGCACCTTTAAACTCACACATTGTGTCTCACGGACTATGTAATGAGAGAGGTTTGTAGGAATCTGTGTGTCTCTGCATCTTTAAACTCACAACTTGTGTCTCACTGTCCATGTAATGAAAGAGTTTTGTAGGACTGGGTGTGTCTCTGCATCTTTAAACTCACTCATTGTATCTCACTGCCCATGTAATGAAAGAGTTTTGTAGGATTATGTGAGTCTCTGTATCTTTAAACTCACATATTGTGTCTCACTGTCCATGAAATGAAAGAGTTTTGTAGGACTGGGTGTGTCTCTGTATCTTTTAACTCACACATTGGGTCTCACTGTCCATGTAATGAAAGAGTTTTTTTGTTCTGGGTGTGTCTCTGCATCTTTAAACTAACACAATGTGCCTCACTGTCGATGTAATGAAAGAGTTTTGTTGGAATCTGTTTGTCTCTGTATCTTTAAACTCACACATTTTGACTCACTCTCCATGTAATGAAAGAGTTTTGTAGGAATCTGTGTGTCTCTGCATCTTTAAACTCACACATTGTGACTCACTGTCCATGTAATGAAAGAGTTTTGTAGGAATCTGTGTGTCTCTGCATCTTTAAGCTCCCACATTGTGTCTCACTGTCCATGCAATGAAAGAGTTTTGTAGTAATCTGTGTGTATCGGCACCTTTAAACTCACACATTGTGTCTCACGGTCCATGTAATGAAAGAGGTTTGTAGAAATCTGTGTGTCTCTGCATCTTTAAACTCACACATTGTGTCTCACTGTCCATGAAATAAAAGAGTTCTGTACGACAAGGTGTGGCTCTGTATCTTTAATCTCACACATTGGGTCTCACTGTCAATGTCATGAAAGAGTTTTGTAGGAATCTGTGTGTCTCTAGAACTTTAAACTCACTCATTGTGTCTCACTGTCCATGTAATGAAAGAGTTTTTTAGTTCTGGGTGTGTCTCTGAATCTTTAAACTCACACAATGTGCCTCACTGTCGATGTAATGAAAGAGTTTTGTTGGAATCTGTGTGTCTCTGTATCTTTAAACTCACATATTTTAACTCACTCTCCATGTAATGAAAGAGTTTTATACAATTCTGTGTGTCTCTCTATCTTTAAACTCACACAGTGTGTCTCACTGTCCATGTAACGAAAGAGTTTTGTAGGTTTCTGTCTTTCTCTGCATCCTTAAACTCACACATTGTGACTCACTGTCCATGCAATGAAAGAGTTTTGTAGTAATCTGTGTGTATCTGCACCTTTAAACTCACACATTGTGTCTCACGGTCCATGTAATGAGAGAGGTTTGTAGGAATCTGTGTGTCTCTGCATCTTTAAACTCACACATTGTGTCTCACTGTCCATGTAATAAAAGAGTTCTGTACGACTAGGTGTGGCTCTGTATCTTTAAACTCACTCATTGTGTCTCATTTTCCATGTAATGAAAGAGTTTTGTAGGACTGGGTGTGTCTCTGCATCTTTAAACTCACACATTGTGTCTCACTGTCAATGTAATGAAAGAGTTTTGTAGGAATCTGTGTGTATCTACTACTTTAAACTCACACATTGTGACTCACTGTCCATGTAATGAAAGAGTTTTGTAGGAATCTGTGTGTCTCTGCATCTTTAAGCTCCCACATTGTGTCTCACTGTCCATGCAATGAAAGAGTTTTGTAGTAATCTGTGTGTATCGGCACCTTTAAACTCACACATTGTGTCTCACGGTCCATGTAATGAAAGAGGTTTGTAGAAATCTGTGTGTCTCTGCATCTTTAAACTCACACATTGTGTCTCACTGTCCATGAAATAAAAGAGTTCTGTACGACAAGGTGTGGCTCTGTATCTTTAATCTCACACATTGGGTCTCACTGTCAATGTCATGAAAGAGTTTTGTAGGAATCTGTGTGTCTCTAGAACTTTAAACTCACTCATTGTGTCTCACTGTCCATGTAATGAAAGAGTTTTTTAGTTCTGGGTGTGTCTCTGAATCTTTAAACTCACACAATGTGCCTCACTGTCGATGTAATGAAAGAGTTTTGTTGGAATCTGTGTGTCTCTGTATCTTTAAACTCACATATTTTAACTCACTCTCCATGTAATGAAAGAGTTTTTTCCAAATCTGTGTGTCTCTCTATCTTTAAACTCACACAGTGTGTCTCACTGTCCATGTAACGAAAGAGTTTTGTAGGTTTCTGTCTTTCTCTGCATCTTTAAACTCACACATTGTGTCTCACGGACCATGTAATGAGAGAGGTTTGTAGGAATCTGTGTGTCTCTGCATCTTTTAACTCACACATTGTGTCTCACTGTCCATGTAATAAAAGAGTTCTGTACGACTAGGTGTGGCTCTGTATCTTTAAACTCACTCATTGTGTCTCATTTTCCATGTAATGAAAGAGTTTTGTAGGACTGGGTGTGTCTCTGCATCTTTAAACTCACACATTGTGTCTCACTGTCAATGTAATGAAAGAGTTTTGTAGGAATCTGTGTGTATCTACAACTTTAAACTCACACATTGTGTCTCACAGTCCATGTAATGAAAGAGTTTTGTAGGAATCTGTGAGTCTCTGCATCTTTAAGCTCACACATTGTGTCTCACTGTCCATGTAATGAAAGAGTTTTGTAGGAATCTGTGTGTCTCTGCATCTTTAAGCTCACACATTGTTTCTCACAGTCAATGTAATGACAGAGTTTTGTTGGAATCTGTGTGTATCTGCATCTTTAAACTCACATATTGTGTCTCACTGTCCATGTAATGAAAGAGTTTTGTAGGAATCTGTGTTTCTCTGCATCTTTAAACTCACACATTTTTCTCACTGTGCATGTAATAAAAGAGATTGTAGGACTGGGTTTGTCTCTGTATCTTTAAATGCACACATTGTGTCTCACTGTCCATGTAATGAAAGAGTTTTGTAGCAATCTGTGTGTCTCTGCATCTTTAAGCTCACACATTGTGTCTCACTGTCCATGTAATGAAAGAGTTTTGTAGGAATATGTGAGTCTCTGTATCTTTAAGATCACATATTGTGTCTCACTGTCCATGTAATGAAAGAGTTTTGAAGGAATCTGTGTGTCTCTGCATCTTTAAACTCACACATTGGGTCTCACTGACTATGTAATCAAAGAGTTTTGAAGGAATCTGTGTGTCTCTGCATCTTTAAACTCACACATTGGGTCTCACTGTCCATGTAATGAAAGCGTTTCGTTGGAATCACTGTTTCTCTTCATCTTTAAACTCACACGTTGTTTCTCACTGTCCATGTAATAAAAGTGTTTTGTAGGACTGGGTGTGTCTCTGCATTTTTAAACTCCGACATTCTGTCTCACTGTCCATGTAACGAAAGGGTTTTGGAGGAATCTGTGTGTCTCTGCGTCTTTAAACTCGCACATTGTGTCTCACTGTCCATGTAATGAAAGAGTTTTTTAGTTCTGGGTGTGTCTCTGCATCTTTAAACTAACACAATGTGCCTCATTGTTGATGTAATGAAAGAGTTTTGTTGGAATCTGTTTGTCTCTGTATCTTTAAACTCACACATTTTGACTCACTGTCCATGTAATGAAAGAGTTTTGTAGGAATCTGTGTGTCTCTGCATCTTTAAGCTCCCACATTGTGTCTCACTGTCCATGCAATGAAAGAGTTTTGTAGTAATCTGTGTGTATCGGCACCTTTAAACTCACACATTGTGTCTCACGGTCCATGTAATGAAAGAGGTTTGTAGAAATCTGTGTGTCTCTGCATCTTTAAACTCACACATTGTGTCTCACTGTCCATGAAATAAAAGAGTTCTGTACGACAAGGTGTGGCTCTGTATCTTTAATCTCACACATTGGGTCTCACTGTCAATGTCATGAAAGAGTTTTGTAGGAATCTGTGTGTCTCTAGAACTTTAAACTCACTCATTGTGTCTCACTGTCCATGTAATGAAAGAGTTTTTTAGTTCTAGGTGTGTCTCTGAATCTTTAAACTCACACAATGTGCCTCACTGTCGATGTAATGAAAGAGTTTTGTTGGAATCTGTGTGTCTCTGTATCTTTAAACTCACACATTTTAACTCACTCTCCATGTAATGAAAGAGTTTTATACAAATCTGTGTGTCTCTCTATCTTTAAACTCACACAGTGTGTCTCACTGTCCATGTAACGAAAGAGTTTTGTAGGTTTCTGTCTTTCTCTGCATCTTTAAACTCACACATTGTGTCTCACTGTCCATGCAATGAAAGAGTTTTGTAGTAATCTGTGTGTATCTGCACCTTTAAACTCACACATTGTGTCTCACGGACCATGTAATGAGAGAGGTTTGTAGGAATCTGTGTGTCTCTGCATCTTTAAACTCACACATTGTTTCTCACTGTCCATGTAATAAAAGAGTTCTGTACGACTAGGTGTGGCTCTGTATCTTTAAACACACACATTGGGTCTCACTGTCCATGTAATGAAAGAGTTTTGTAGGACTGGGTGTGTCTCTGCATCTTTAAACTCACACATTGTGTCTCACTGTCAATGTAATGAAAGAGTTTTGTAGGAATCTGTGTGTATCTACAACTTTAAACTCACTCATTGTGTCTCATTTTCCATGTAATGAAAGAGTTTTGTAGGAATCTGTGCGTCTCTGCATCTTTAAACTCACACATTGTGTCTCACTGTCCATGTAATGAAAGAGTTTTGTAGGAATCTGTGTGTCTCTGCATCTTTAAACTCACACATTTTTCTCACTGTGCATGTAATAAAAGAGATTGTAGGACTGGGTTTGTCTCTGTATCTTTAAACGCACACATTGTGTCTCACTGTCCATGTAATGAAAGAGTTTTGTAGGAATCTGTGTGTCTCTGCATCTTTAAGCTCACACATTGTGTCTCACTGTCCATGTAATGAAAGAGTTTTGTAGGAATATGTGAGTCTCTGTATCTTTAAGATCACATATTGTGTCTCACTGTCCATGTAATGAAAGAGTTTTGAAGGAATCTGTGTGTCTCTGCATCTTTAAACTCACACATTGGGTCTCACTGACTATGTAATCAAAGAGTTTTGAAGGAATCTGTGTGTCTCTGCATCTTTAAACTCACACATTTGGTCTCACTGTCCATGTAATGAAAGAGTTTTTTAGTTCTGGGTGTGTCTCTGCATCTTTAAACTCACACAATGTGCCTCACTGTCCATGTAATGAAAGAGTTTTGTTGGAATCTGTGTGTCTCTGTATCTTTAAACTCACACATTTTAACACACTCTCGATGTAATGAAAGAGTTTTATACAAGTCTGTGTGTCTCTCTATCTTTAAACTCACACAGTGTGTCTCACTGTCCATGTAACGAAAGAGTTTTGTAGGTTTCTGTCTTTCTCTGCATCTTTAAACTCACACATTGAGACTCACTGTCCATGCAATGAAAGAGTTTTGTAGTAATCTGTGTGTATCTGCACCTTTAAACTCACACATTGTGTCTCACGGACTATGTAATGAGAGAGGTTTGTAGGAATCTGTGTGTCTCTGCATCTTTAAACTCACAACTTGTGTCTCACTGTCCATGTAATGAAAGAGTTTTGTAGGACTGGGTGTGTCTCTGCATCTTTAAACTCACACATTGTATCTCACTGCCCATGTAATGAAAGAGTTTTGTAGGATTATGTGAGTGTCTGTATCTTTAAACTCACATATTGTGTCTCACTGTCCATGTAATGAAAGAGTTTTGTAGGACTGGGTGTGTCTCTGTATCTTTTAACTCACACATTGGGTCTCACTGTCCATGTAATGAAAGAGTTTTTTAGTTCTGGGTGTGTCTCTGCATCTTTAAACTCACACAATGTGCCTCACTGTCCATGTAATGAAAGAGTTTTGTTGGAATCTGTGTGTCTCTGTATCTTTAAACTCACACATTTTAACTCACTCTCCATGTAATGAAAGAGTTTTATACAAATCTGTGTGTCTCTCTATCTTTAAAATCACACAGTGTGTCTCACTGTCCATGTAACGAAAGAGTTTTGTAGGTTTCTGTCTTTCTCTGCATCTTTAAACTCACACATTGTGTCTCACTGTCCATGCAATGAAAGAGTTTTGTAGTAATCTGTGTGTATCTGCACCTTTAAACTCACACATTGTGTCTCACGGACAATGTAATGAGAGAGGTTTGTAGGAATCTGTGTGTCTCTGCATCTTTAAACTCACACATTGTGTCTCACTGTCAATGTAATGAAAGAGTTTTGTAGGAATCTGTGTGTATCTATAACTTTAAACTCACTCATTGTGTCTCATTTTCCATGTAATGAAAGAGTTTTGTAGGAATCTGTGTGTCTCTGCATCTTTTAGCTCACACATTGTGTCTCACATTCCATGTAATGAAAGAGTTTTGTTGGAATCTGTGTGTATCTGCATCTTTAAACTCACATATTGTGTCTCACTGTCCATGTAATGAAAGAGTTTTGTAGGAATCTGTGTGTCTCTGCATCTTTAAACTCACACATTTTTCTCACTGTGCATGTAATAAAAGAGTTTTGTAGGACTGGGTTTGTCTCTGTATCTTTAAACGCACACATTGTGTCTCACTGTCCATGTAATGAATGAGTTTTTTAGTTCTGGGTATTACTCTGCATCTTTAAACTCACACAATGTCCCTCACTGTCGAAGTAATGAAAGAGTTTTGTTGGAATCTGTGTGTCTCTGTATCTTTAAATTCACACATTTTGACTCACTGTCCATGTAATGAAAGAGTTTTGTACAAATCTGTGTGTCTCTCTATCTTTAAACTCACACATTGTTTCTCACTGTCCATGTAACGAAAGAGTTTTGTAGGAATCTGTCTTTCTCTGCATCTGTAAACTGACACATTGTGACTCTCTGCCCATGTAATGAAAGTGTTTTGTAGGAATCAGTGTGTCTCTGCATCTTTAAACTCACACATTGTGTCTCACTGTCCATGCAATGAAAGTGTTTTGTAGTAATCTTTTTGTATCTGCACCTTTAAACTCACACATTGTGTCTCACGGTCCATGTAATGTAAGAGGTTTGTAGGAATCTGTGTGTCTCTGCATCTTTAAACTCACACATTGTGTCTCATTGTCCATGTAATAAAAGAGTTCTGTACGACTGGGTGTGTCTCTGTATCTTTAAACTCACACAATGGGTCTCACTGTCCATGTTATGAAAGAGTTTTGTAGGTCTGGGTATGTCTCTGCATTTTTAAACTCACACATTGTTTCACACTGTCCATGTAACGAATGAGTTTTGTAGGAATCTGTGTGTCTCTGCATCTTTAAACTCATACATTGTGTCTCACTGTCCATGTAATGAAAGTGTTTAGTAGTAATCTGTGTGTCTCTGCATCTTTAAACTCACACATTGTGTCTCACTGTCCATGTAATAAAAGAGTTTTGGAGGACTGGGTGTGTCTCTGTATCATTAACCTCACACATTGGTTCTCAGTGTCCATGTAATGAGTGAGTTTTGTAGGATTCTGTGTGTATCTGCACCTTTAAACACATACATTGTGTCTCACTGTCCATGTAATGAAAGAGTTTTGTAGGACTGGGTGTGTCTCTGTATCTTTAAACTCACACATTGGGTCTCACTGTCCATGTAATGAAAGAGTTTTGTAGGAATCTGTTTGTCTCTGCATCTTTAAACTCACACATTGGGTCTCACTGTCCATGTAATAAAAGAGTTTTGTAGGAATATGTGAGTCACTTTATCTTTAAACTCACACATTGTGTCTCACTGTCCATGTAATGATAGAGTTTTGTAGGAATCTGTGTGTCTCTGCATCTTTAAACTCACACATTGGGTCTCACTGTCCATGTAATGAAAGAGTTTTTTAGTTCTGGCTGTGTCTCTGCATCTTAAAACTCACACAATGTGCCTCACTGTCAATGTAATGAAAGAGTTTTGTTGGAATCTGTGTGTCTCTGTATCTTTAAACTCACACATTTTGACTCACTGTCCATGCAATGAAAGAGTTTTGTACAAATCTGTGTGTCTCTCTATCTTTAAACTCACACATTGTGTCTCACTGCCCATGTAATGAAAGAGTTTTATAGGAATCTGTCTTTCTCTGCATCTTTAAACTGACACATTGTGTGTCACTGTCCATGCAATGAAAGATTTTTGTAGGAATATGTGAGTCTCTGCATCTTTAAACTCACACATTGGGTCTCACTGTCCATGTAATGAAAGAGTTTTTTAGTTCTGGCTGTGTCTCTGCATCTTTAAACTCACACAATGTGCCTCACTGTCGATGTAATGATAGAGTTTTGTTGGAATCTGTTTGTCTCTGTATTTTTAAGCTCACAGATTTTGACTCACTGTCAATGTAATGAAAGAGTTTTGTACAAATCTGTGTGTCTCTCTATCTTTAAACTCACACATTGTGTCTCTCTGTCCATGTAATGAAAGATTTTTGTAGGAATCTGTCTTTCTCTGCATCTTTAAACTCACACATTGTGACTCTCTGTCCAAGTAATGAAAGAGTTTTGTAGGAATCTGTGTGTCTCTGCATCTTTAAGCTCCCACATTGTGCCCCACTGTCCATGTAATGAAAGAGTTTTGTAGGAATCTGAGTGTATCTCATCTTTAAACTCACACATTGTGTCTCACTGTCCATGTAATGAAAGAGTTTTGTAGGAATCTGTGTGTCTCTGCATCTTTAAACTCACACATTGTGTCTCACTGTCCATGTAATGAAAGAGATTTGTAGGAATCTGTGTGTCTCTGCATCTTTAAACTCACACATTGTGTCTCACGGTCCATGAAACGAAAGAGTTTTGTTGTAATCTGTGTGTCTCTGCATCTTTAAACTCACACATTGTGTCTCAATGTCCATGTAATAAAAGAGTTTTGTAGGAATGGGTGTGTCTCTGTATCTTTAACCTCACACATTGGTTCTCACTGTCCATGTAATGAAAGAGTTTTGTAGGACTGGGTGTGTCTCTGCATCTTTGAACTCACACATTGTGTCTCAATGTCCATGTAAAGAAAGAGTTTTGTAGGAATATGTGAGTCTCTGTATCTTTAAGCTCACACATTGTGTCTCACTGTCCATGTAATGAAAGAGTTTTGTAGGACTGGGTGTGCCTATGTATCTTTAAACTCACACATTGGGTCTCACTGTCCATGTAATGAAAGAGTTTTGTAGGAATCTGTTTGTCTCTGCATGTTTAAACTCACGCATTGTGTCTCACTGTCCATGTAATGAAAGAGTTTTGTAGGACTGGGTGTGTCTCTGAATCTTTAAACTCACACATTGTGTCTCACTGTTCATGTAATGAACGAGTTTTGTAGGAATATGTGAGTCTCTGCATCTTTAAACTCACATATTGTGTCTCACTGTCAAAGTAATGAAAGATATTTTTTAGGACTGGGTGTGTCTCTGCATCTTTAAACTCAAACATTGGGTCTCACTGTCCATGTAATGAAAGAGTTTTGTAGGACTGGGTGTGTCTCTGCATCTTTGAACTCACACATTGTGTCTCACTGTCCATGTAATGAAAGAGTTTTGTAGGAATATGTGAGTCTCTGTATCTTTAAGCTCACACATTGTGTCTCATTGTCCATGTAATGAAAGAGTTTTGTAGGACCGGGTGTGTCTCTGTATCTTTAAACTCACACATTGGGTCTCACTGTCCATGTAATGAAAGAGTTTTGTAGGAATCTGTTTGTCTCTGCATCTTTAAACTCACACATTGTGTCTCACTGTCCATGTAATGAAAGAGTTTTGTAGGAATCTGTGTATCTCTGTATCTTTAAACTCAAACATTGGGTCTCACTGTCCATGTAATGAAAGTGTTTTGAAGGAATCTGTGTGTCTCTGCATCTTTAAACTCACACATTGTGTCTCACTGTCCATGTAATAAAAGAGTTTTTTGGAAAATGTGAGTCTCTGTATCTTTAAACTCACACATTGTGTCTCACTGTCCATGTAATGAAAGAGTTTTGTAGGAATCTGTGTGTCTCTGCATCTTTAAACTCACACATTGTGTCTCACTGTCCATGTAATGAAAGAGTTCTGTACGACTGGGTGTGTCTCTGTATCTTTAAACACACGCATTGGGTCTCAATGTCCATGTAATGAAAGAGTTTTGTTGGAATCTGTGTTTCTCTGCATCTTTAAACTCACACATTGTTTCTCACTGTCCATGTAATAAAAGTGTTGTTTAGGACTGGTTGTGTCTCTGTATCTTTAAACTAACACATTGGGTCTCACTGTCCATGTAATGAAAGAGTTTTGTAGCTCTGGGTATGTCTCTGCATTTTTAAACTCAGACATTGTGTCTCACTGTCCATGTAACGAAAGAGTTTTGTAGGAATCTGTGTGTCTCTGCATCTTTAAACTCACACATTGTGTCCCACTGTCCATGTAATAAAAGAGTTTTTTGGAATATGTGAGTCTCTGTATCTTTAAACTCACACATTGTGTCTCACTGTCCATGTAATGAAAGAGTTTTGTAGGAATCTGTGTGTCTCTGCATCTTTAAACTCTCACATTGTGTCTCACTGTCCATGTAATGAAAGAGTTTTTTAGTTCTGGGTGTGTCTCTGCATCTTTAAACTCACACAATGTGCCTCACTGTCGATGTAATGAAAGAGTTTTGTTGGAATCTCTGTGTCCCTGCATCTTTAAACTCACACATTTTGACTCACTGTCCATGTAATGAAAGAGTTTTGTACAAATTTGTGTGTCCCTCTATCTTTAAACGCACACATTGTGACTCACTGTCCTTGTAACGAAAGAGTTTTGTAGGAATCCGTCTTTCTCTGCATCTTTAAACTCACACATTGTGACTCTCTGTCCATGTAATGAAAGAGTTTTGTAGGAATCTGTGTGTCTCTGCATCTTTAAGCTCTCACATTGCATCTCACTGTCCATGCAATGAAAGAGTTTTGTAGTAACCTGTGTGTATCTGCACCTTTAAACTCAAACATTGTGTCTCACTGTCCATGTAATGAAAGAGGTTTGTAGGAATCTGTATATCTCTGCATCTTTAAACTCACAACTTGTGTCTCACTGTCCTTGAAATAAAAGTGTTCTGTACGACTGGGTGAGTCTCTGTATCTTTAAACACACGCATTGGGTCTCAATGTCCATGTAATGAAAGAGTTTTGTGGGAATCTGTGTTTCTCTGCATCTTTAAACTCACACATTGTTTCTCACTGTCCATGTAATAAAAGTGTTGTGTAGGACTGGGTGTGTCTCTGTATCTTTAAACTAACACATTGGGTCTCACTGTCCATGTAATGAAAGAGTTTTGTAGGTCTGGGTATGTCTCTGCATTTTTAAACTCAGACATTGAGTCTCACTGTCCATGTAACGAAAGAGTTTTGTAGGAATCTGTGTGTCTCTGCATCTTTAAACTCACACATTGTGTCCCACTGTCCATGTAATGAAAGAGTTTTGTAGGAATCTGTGTGTATCTGCATCTTTAAACTCACACATTGTGTCTCACTGTCCATGTAATGGAAGAGTTGTGAAGGAATCTGTGTGTCTCTGCATCTTTAAACTCACACATTGTGTCTCACTGTCCATGTAATAAAAGAGTTTTGTAGGAATGGGTGTGTCTGTATCTTTAACCTCACACATTGGTTCTCACTGTCCATGTAATGAAAGAGTTTTTTAGGACTGGGTGTGTCTCTGTATATTTGAACTCACACATTGTGTCTCACAGTCCATGCAATGATAGAGTTTTGTTGGAATCTGTGTTTCTCTGCATCTTTAAACTCACACATTGTTTCTCACTGTCCATGTAATAAAAGTGTTTTGTAGGACTGGGTGTGTCTCTGTATCTTTAAACTCACACATTGGGTCTCACTGTCCATGTAATGAAAGAGTTTTGTAGGAATCTGTTTGTCTCTGTATCTTTAAACTCACACATTGTGTCTCAATGTCCATGTCATGAAAGAGTTTTGTAGGACTGGGTGTGTCTCTGTATCTTTAAACTCAAACATTGGGTCTCACTGTCCATGTAATGAAAGAGTTTTGAAGGAATCTGTGTGTCTCTGCATTTTAAACTCACACATTGTGTCTTACTGTCCATGTAATAAAAGAGTTTTTTGGAATATGTGAGTCTCTGTATCTTTAAACTCAGACATTGTGTCTCACTGTCCATGTAATGAAAGAGTTTTGTAGGAATCTGTGTGTCTCTGCATCTTTAAACTCACACATTGTGTCTCACTGTCCATGTAATGAAAGAGTTTTTTAGTTCTGGGTGTGTCTCTGCATCTTTAAACTCACAAAATGTGCCGCACTGTCGATGTAATGAAAGAGTTTTGTTGGAATCTATGTGTCCCTGCATCTTTAAACTCACACATTTTGACTCACTGTCCATGTAATGAAAGAGTTTTGTACAAATCTGTGTGTCTCTCTATCTTTAAACTCACACATTGTGTCTCACTGTCCATGTAATGAAAGAGTTTTGTAGGAATATGTGAGTCTGTGTATCTTTAAGCTCACACATTGTGTCTCATTGTCCATGTAATGAAAGAGTTTTGTAGGACCGGGTGTGTCTCTGTATCTTTAAACTCACACATTGGGTCTCACTGTCCATGTAATGAAAGAGTTTTGTAGGAATCTGTTTGTCTCTGCATCTTTAAACTCACACATTGTGTCTCACTGTCCATGTAATGAAAGAGTTTTGTAGGAATCTGTGTATCTCTGTATCTTTAAACTCAAACATTGGGTCTCACTGTCCATGTAATGAAAGAGTTTTGTAGGAATCTGTGTGTCTCTGCATCTTTAAGCTCTCACATTGCGTCTCACTGTCCATGCAATGAAAGAGTTTTGTAGTAATCTGTGTGTATCTGCACCTTTAAACTCACAAATTTTGTCTCACTGTCCATGTAATGAAAGAGGTTTGTAGGAATCTGTGTATCTCTGCATCTTTAACTCACACATTGTGTCTCACTGTCCTTGTAATAAAAGAGTTCTGTTCAACTGGGTGTGTCTCTGTATCTTTAAACACACGCATTGGGTCTCAATGTCCATGTAATGAAAGACTTTTGTTGGAATCTGTGTTTCTCTGCATCTTTAAACTCACACATTGTTTCTCACTGTCCATGTAATAAAAGTGTTGTGTAGTACTGGGTGTGTCTCTGTATCTTTAAACTAACACATTGGGTCTCACTGTCCATGTAATGAAAGAGTTTTGTAGGTCTGGGTATGTCTCTGCATTTTTAAACTGAGACATTGTGTCTCACTGTTCATGTAACGAAAGAGTTTTGTAGGAATCTGTGTGTCTCTGCATCTTTAAACTCACACATTGTGTCCCACTGTCCATGTAATGAAAGAGTTTTGTAGGAATCTGTGTGTATCTGCATCTTTAAACTCACACATTGTGTCTCACTGTCCATGTAATGGAAGAGTTGTGAAGGAATCTGTGTGTCTCTGCATCTTTAAACTCACACATTGTGTCTCACTGTCCATGTAATAAAAGAGTTTTGTAGGACTGGGTGTGTCTCTGCATCTTTAACCTCACACATTGTGTCTCACTGTCCATGTAATGAAAGAGTTTTGTCGGAATATGTGAGTCTCTGTATCATTAAGCTCACACATTGTGTCTCACTGTCCATGTAATGAAAGAGTTTTTTTCGACTGGGTGTGTCTCTGTATATTTGAACTCACACATTGTGTCTCACAGTCCATGTAATGAAAGAGTTTTGTAGGAATATGTGAGTCTCTGTATCTTTAAACTCACATATTGTGTCTCACTGTCCAAGTAATGAAAGAGTTTTGTAGGACTGGTGTTTTCTGTATCTTTAAACTCACACATTGGGTCTCACTGTCCATGTAATGAAAGAGTTTTTTAGTTCTGGGTGTATCTCTGCATTCTTAAACTCACACAAAGTGCCTCACTGTCGATTTAATGAAAGAGTTTTGTTGGAATCTGTGTGTCTCTGTATCTTTAAACTCTCACATTTTGACTCGCTGTCCATGTAACGAAAGAGTTTTGTAGGAATCTGTCTTTCTCTGCATCTTTAAACTCACACATTGTGACTCTCTGCCCTTGTAATGAAAGAGTTTTGTAGGAATCTGTGTGTCTCTGCATCTTTAAGCTCCCACATTGTGTCTCACTGTCCATGCAATGAAAGTGTTTTGTAGTAATCTGTGTGTATCTGCACCTTTAAACTCACACATTGTGTCTCACGGACCATGTAATGAGAGAGGTTTGTAGGAATCTGTGTGTCTCTGCATCTTTAAACTTACACATTGTGTCTCACTGTCCTTGTAATAAAAGAGTTCTGTACGACTAGGTGTGGCTCTGTATCTTTAAACTCACTCATTGTGTCTCATTTTCCATGTAATGAAAGAGTTTTGTAGGACTGGGTGTGTCTCTGCATCTTTAAACTCACACATTGTGTCTCACTGTCAATGTAATGAAAGAGTTTTGTAGGAACCTGTGTGTATCTACAACTTTAAACTCACACATTGTGTCTCACAGTCCATGTAATGAAAGTGTTTTGTAGGAATCTGTGCGTCTCTGCATCTTTAAGCTCACACATTGTGTCTCACTGTCCATGTAATGAAAGAGTTTTGTAGGAATCTGTGTGTCTCTGCATCTTTAAGCTCACACATTGTTTCTCACAGTCAATGTAATGACAGAGTTTTGTTGGAATCTGTGTGTATCTGCATCTTTAAACTCACATATTGTGTCTCACTGTCCATGTAATGAAAGAGTTTTGTAGGAATCTGTGTGTCTCTGCATCTTTAAACTCTCACATTTTTCTCACTGTGCATGTAATAAAAGAGATTGTAGGACTGGGTTTGTCTCTGTATCTTTAAACGCACACATTGTGTCTCACTGTCCATGTAATGAAAGAGTTTTGTAGCAATCTGTGTGTCTCTGCATCTTTAAGCTCACACATTGTGTCTCACTGTCCATGTAATGAAAGAGTTTTGTAGGAATATGTGAGTCTCTGTATCTTTAAGATCACATATTGTGTCTCACTGTCCATGTAATGAAAGAGTTTTGAAGGAATCTGTGTGTCTCTGCATCTTTAAACTCACACATTGGGTCTCACTGACTATGTAATCAAAGAGTTTTGAAGGAATCTGTGTGTCTCTGCATCTTTAAACTCACACATTGGGTCTCACTGTCCATGTAATGAAAGCGTTTCGTTGGAATCACTGTTTCTCTTCATCTTTAAACTCACACATTGTTTCTCACTGTCCATGAAATAAAAGTGTTTTGTAGGACTGGGTGTCTCTCTGCATTTTTAAACTCCGACATACTGTCTCACTGTCCATGTAACGAAAGAGTTTTGGAGGAATCTGTGTGTCTCTGCGTCTTTAAACTCGCACATTGTGTCCCACTGTCCATGTAATGAAAGAGTTTTTTAGTTCTGGGTGTGTCTCTGCATCTTTAAACTAACACAATGTGCCTCATTGTCGATGTAATGAAAGAGTTTTGTTGGAATCTGTTTGTCTCTGTATCTTTAAACTCACACATTTTGACTCACTCTCCATGTAATGAAAGAGTTTTGTAGGAATCTGTGTGTCTCTGCATCTTTAAGCTCCCACATTGTGTCTCACTGTCCATGCAATGAAAGAGTTTTGTAGTAATCTGTGTGTATCGGCACCTTTAAACTCACACATTGTGTCTCACTGTCCATGTAATGAAAGAGGTTTGTAGAAATCTGTGTGTCTCTGCATCTTTAAACTCACACATTGTGTCTCACTGTCCATGAAATAAAAGAGTTCTGTACGACAAGGTGTGGCTCTGTATCTTTAATCTCACACATTGGGTCTCACTGTCAATGTCATGAAAGAGTTTTGTAGGAATCTGTGTGTCTCTAGAACTTTAAACTCACTCATTGTGTCTCACTGTCCATGTAATGAAAGAGTTTTTTAGTTCTAGTTGTGTCTCTGAATCTTTAAACTCACACAATGTGCCTCACTGTCGATGTAATGAAAGAGTTTTGTTGGAATCTGTGTGTCTCTGTATCTTTAAACTCACACATTTTAACTCACTCTCCATGTAATGAGAGAGGTTTGTAGGAATCTGTGTGTCTCTGCATCTTTAAACTCACACATTGTTTCTCACTGTCCATGTAATAAAAGAGTTCTGTACGACTAGGTGTGGCTCTGTATCTTTAAACACACACATTGGGTCTCACTGTCCATGTAATGAAAGAGTTTTGTAGGACTGGGTGTGTCTCTGCATCTTTAAACTCACACATTGTGTCTCACTGTCAATGTAATGAAAGAGTTTTGTAGGAATCTGTGTGTATCTACAACTTTAAACTCACTCATTGTGTCTCATTTTCCATGTAATGAAAGAGTTTTGTAGGAATCTGTGCGTCTCTGCATCTTTAAACTCACACATTGTGTCTCACTGTCCATGTAATGAAAGAGTTTTGTAGGAATCTGTGTGTCTCTGCATCTTTAAACTCACACATTTTTCTCACTGTGCATGTAATAAAAGAGATTGTAGGACTGGGTTTGTCTCTGTATCTTTAAACGCACACATTGTGTCTCACTGTCCATGTAATGAAAGAGTTTTGTAGGAATCTGTGTGTCTCTGCATCTTTAAGCTCACACATTGTGTCTCACTGTCCATGTAATGAAAGAGTTTTGTAGGAATATGTGAGTCTCTGTATCTTTAAGATCACATATTGTGTCTCACTGTCCATGTAATGAAAGAGTTTTGAAGGAATCTGTGTGTCTCTGCATCTTTAAACTCACACATTGGGTCTCACTGACTATGTAATCAAAGTGTTTTGAAGGAATCTGTGTGTCTCTGCATCTTTAAACTCACACATTGGGTCTCACTGTCCATGTAATGAAAGAGTTTTTTAGTTCTGGGTGTGTCTCTGCATCTTTAAACTCACACAATGTGCCTCACTGTTCATGTAATGAAAGAGTTTTGTTGGAATCTGTGTGTCTCTGTATCTTTAAACTCACACATTTTAACTCACTCTCCATGTAATGAAAGAGTTTTATACAAGTCTGTGTGTCTCTCTATCTTTAAACTCACACAGTGTGTCTCACTGTCCATGTAACGAAAGAGTTTTGTAGGTTTCTGTCTTTCTCTGCATCTTTAAACTCACACATTGAGACTCACTGTCCATGCAATGAAAGAGTTTTGTAGTAATCTGTGTGTATCTGCACCTTTAAACTCACACATTGTGTCTCACTGACTATGTAATGAGAGAGGTTTGTAGGAATCTGTGTGTCTCTGCATCTTTAAACTCACAACTTGTGTCTCACTGTCCATGTAATGAAAGAGTTTTGTAGGACTGGGTGTGTCTCTGCATCTTTAAACTCACACATTGTATCTCACTGCCCATGTAATGAAAGAGTTTTGTAGGATTATGTGAGTGTCTGTATCTTTAAACTCACATATTGTGTCTCACTGTCCATGTAATGAAAGAGTTTTGTAGGACTGGGTGTGTCTCTGTATCTTTTAACTCACACATTGGGTCTCACTGTCCATGTAATGAAAGAGTTTTTTAGTTCTGGGTGTGTCTCTGCATCTTTAAACTAACACAATGTGCCTCACTGTCGATGTAATGAAAGAGTTTTGTTGGAATCTGTTTGTCTCTGTATCTTTAAACTCACACATTTTGACTCACGCTCCATGTAATGAAAGAGTTTTGTAGGAATCTGTGTGTCTCTGCATCTTTAAACTCACACATTGTGACTCACTGTCCATGCAATGAAAGAGTTTTGTAGTAATCTGTGTGTATCGGCACCTTTCAACTCACACATTGTGTCTCACTGTCCATGTAATGAAAAGAGTTGTAGTAATCTGTGTGTCTCTGCATCTTTAAACTCACACATTGTGTCTCACTGTCCATGAAATGAAAGAGTTTGTAGCACTGGTGTGTCTCTGCATCTTTAAACTCACACATTGGGTCTCACTGTCATGTAATGAAAGAGTTTTGTAGGAATCTGTGTGTCTCTAGAACTTTAAACTCACTCATTGTGTCTCACTGTCCATGTATGAAAAGAGTTTTGTAGAATCTGGTGTGTCTCTGATAGCTTTAAACTCACCATTGTGTCTCACTGTCCATGTAATTGAAAGAGTTTTGTTTTAGATTCTGTGTGTCCTCTGAATCTTTAAACTCACACATTTTTCTCACTGTCATGTAATGAAAGAGTTTGTTGGAATCTGTGTGTCTCTGTATCTTTAAACTCACACATTGTGTCCTCACTGCCCATGTAATGAAAGAGTTTTGTAGAATCTAGTGTCTCTGCATCTTTAAACTCACACATTGTGTCTCACTGTCCATGTAATGAAAGAGTTTTGTAGGAATCTGTGTGTCTCTGCATCTTTAAACTCACACATTGTGTCTCACTGTCCATGTAATGAAAGAGTTTTGTAGGAAACTCTGTGTCTCTGTATCTTTAAACTCACACATTGTGTCTCACTTTCCATGTAATGAAAGATTTTTGGAGGATTCTTTGTGTCTCTGTACCTTTAAACTCACACATTGTGTATCACTGTCCATGTAATGAAAGAGTTTTGTAGGACTGGGTGTGTCTCTGTATCTTTAAACTCACACATTGTGTCTCACTGTCCATGTAATGAAAGAAGTTCGTAGGAATCTGTGTGTCTCTGCATCTTTAAACTCACACATTGTGTCTCACTGTCCATGTAATGAAAGAGTTTTGTAGGAATCTGTGTGTCTCTGCATCTTTAAACTCACACATTGTGTCTCACTGTCCATGTAATGAAAGAGTTTTGTAGGAATCTGGTGTGTCTCTGCATCTTTAAACTCACACATTGTGTCTCACTGTCAATGTAATGAAAGAGTTTTGTAGGAATCTGTGTGTATCTGCACCTTTAAACTCACAAATTTTGTCTCACTGTCCATGTAATGAAAGAGGTTTGTAGGAATCTGTGTATCTCTGCATCTTTAACTCACACATTGTGTCTCACTGTCCATGTAATGAAAGAGGTTTGTAGGAATATGTGTGTCTCTGCATCTTTAAGCTCACAAATTTTGTCTCACTGTCCATGTAATGAAAGAGTTTTGTAGGAATCTGTGTGTCTCTGCATCTTTAACTCACACATTGTGTCTCACTGTCCATGTAATGAAAGAGTTTTGTAGGAATCTGTGTGTCTCTGCATCTTTAAACTCACACATTGTGTCTCACTGTCCATGTAATGAAAGAGTTATGTAGGACTGGTGTGTCTCTGCATCTTTAAGCTCACACATTGTTTCTCACAGTCAATGTAATGACAGAGTTTTGTTGGAATCTGTGTGTCTCTGCATCTTTAAACTCATACATTGGGTCTCACTGTCCATGTAATGAAAGCGTTTCGTTGGAATCACTGTTTCTCTTCATCTTTAAACTCACACATTGTTTCTCACTGTCCATGTAATAAAAGTGTTTTGTAGGACTGGGTGTCTCTCTGCATTTTTAAACTCCGACATTCTGTCTCACTGTCCATGTAACGAAAGAGTTTTGAGGAATCTGTGTGTCTCTGCGTCTTTAAACTCGCACATTGTGTCCCACTGTCCATGTAATGAAAGAGTTTTTTAGTTCTGGTGTGTCTCTGCATCTTTAAACTAACACAATGTGCCTCATTGTCGATGTAATGAAAGAGTTTTGTTGAATCTGTTTGTCTCTGTATCTTTAAACTCACACATTTTGACTCACTCTCCATGTAATGAAAGAGTTTTGTAGGAATCTGTGTGTCTCTGCATCTTTAAGCTCCCACATTGTGTCTCACTGTCCATTGCAATGAAAGAGTTTTGTAGGATCTGTGTGTCTCTGCATCTTTAAACTCACACATTGTGTCTCACTGTCCATGTAATGAAAGAGTTTTGTAGGAATCTGTGTGTCTCTGTATCTTTAAACTCACACATTGTGTCTCACTGTCCATGTAATGAAAGAGTTTTGTAGGAATCTGTGTGTCTCTGCATCTTTAAACTCACACATTGTGTCTCACTGTCCATGTAATGAAAGAGTTTTGTAGGAATCTGTGTGTATCTGCATCTTTAAACTCACACATTGTGTCTCACTGTCCATGTAATGAAAGAGTTTTGTAGGAATCTGTGTGTCTCTGCATCTTTAAACTCACACATTGTGTCTCACTGTCCATGTAATGAAAGAGTTTTGTAGGACTGGGTGTGTCTCTGTATCTTTAAACTCACACATTGTGTCTCACTGTCCATGTAATGAAAGAGTTTTGTAGGCCTCTGTGTGTCTCTGTATCTGTAAACTCACACATTGTGTCTCACTGTCCATGTAATGAAAGAGTTTTGTAGGAATCTGTGTGTCTCTGCATCTTTAAACTCACACATTGTGTCTCACTGTCCATGTAATGAAAGAGTTTTGTAGGAATCTGTGTGTATCTGCATCTTTAAACTCACACATTGTGTCTCACTGTCCATGTAATGAAAGAGTTGTGAAGGAATCTGTGTGTCTCTGCATCTTTAAACTCACACATTGTGTCTCACTGTCCATGTAATGAAAGAGTTTTGTAGGAATCTGTGTGTCTCTCTATCTTTAAACTCACACATTGTGTCTCACTGTCCATGTAACGAAAGAGTTTTGTAGGAATCTGTGTGTCTCTGCATCTTTAAACTCACACAATGTGACTCTCTGTCCATGTAATGAAAGAGTTTTGTAGGAATCTGTGTGTCTCTGCATCTTTAAGCTCTCACATTGCATCTCACTGTCCATGCAATGAAAGACTTTTGTAGTAACCTGTGTGTATCTGCACCTTTAAACTCACACATTGTGTCTCACTGTCCATGTAATGAAAGAGGTTTGTAGGAATCTGTGTATCTCTGCATCTTTAAACTCACACATTGTGTCTCACTGTCCTTGTAATAAAAGTGTTCTGTACGACTGGGTGAGTCTCTGTATCTTTAAACACACACATTGGGTCTCAATGTCCATGTAATGAAAGAGTTTTGTTGGAATCTGTGTTTCTCTGCATCTTTAAACTCACACATTGTTTCTCACTGTCCATGTAATAAAAGTGTTGTGTAGGACTGGGTGTGTCTCTGTATCTTTAAACTAACACTTTGGTTCTCACTGTCCATGTAATGAAAGAGTTTTGTAGCTCTGGGTATGTCTCTGCATTTTTAAACTCAGGCATTGTGTCTCACAGTCCATGTAACGAAAGAGTTTTGTAGGAATCTGTGTGTCTCTGCATCTTTAAACTCACACATTGTGTCCCACTGTCCATGTAATGAAAGAGTTTTGTAGGAATCTGTGTGTATCTGCATCTTTAAACTCACACATTGTGTCTCACTGTCCATGTAATGGAAGAGTTGTGAAGGAATCTGTGTGTCTCTGCATCTTTAAACTCACACATTGTGTCTCACTGTCCATGTAATAAAAGAGTTTTGTAGGACTGGGTGTGTCTGTATCTTTAACCTCACACATTGGTTCTCACTGTCCATGTAATGAAAGAGTTTTGTAGGACTGGGTGTGTCTCTGCATCTTTTAACTCACACATTGTGTCTCACTGTCCATGTAATGAAAGAGTTTTGTCGGAATATGTGAGTCTCTGTATCTTTAAGCTCACTCATTGTGTCTCACTGTCCATGTAATGAAAGAGTTTTTTAGGACTGGGTGTGTCTCTGTATATTTGAACTCACACATTGTGTCTCACAGTCCATGCAATGATAGAGTTTTGTTGGAATCTGTGTTTCTCTGCATCTTTAAACTCACACATTGTTTCTCACTGTCCATGTAATAAAAGTGTTTTGTAGGACTGGGTGTGTCTCTGTATCTTTAAACTCACACATTGGGTCTCACTGTCCATGTAATGAAAGAGTTTTGTAGGAATCTGTTTGTTTCTGCATCTTTAAACTCACACATTGTGTCTCAATGTCCATGTAATGAAAGAGTTTTGTAGGACTGGGTGTGTCTCTGTATCTTTAAACTCAAACATTGTGTCTTACTGTCCATGTAATAAAAGAGTTTTTTGGAATATGTGAGTCTCTGTATCTTTAAACTCACACATTGTGTCTCACTGTCCATGTAATGAAAGAGTTCTGTACGACTGGGAGTGTCTCTGTATCTTTAACCTCACACATTGGGTCTCACTGTCCATGTAATGAAAGAGTTTTGTAGGACTGGGTGTGTCTCTGCATCTTTAAACTCACACATTGTGTCTCACTGTCAATGTAATGAAAGAGTTTTGTAGGAATCTGTGTGTCTCTACAACTTTAAACTCACTCATTGTGTCTCACTGTCCATGTAATGAAAGAGTTTTGTAGGAATCTGTGTGTCTCTCTATCTTTAAACTCACACATTGTGTCTCACTGTCCATGTAACGAAAGAGTTTTGTACGAATCTGTCTTTCTCTGCATCTTGAAAGTCACACATTGTGACTCTCTGTCCATGTTATGAAAGAATTTTGTAGGAATCTGTGTGTTTCTGCATCTTTAAGCTCCCACATTGTGTCTCATTGTCCATGCAATGAAAGAGTTTTGTAGTAATCTGTGTATATCTGCACCTTTAAACTCACACATTGTGTCTCACGGTCCATGTAATGAATGAGGTTTGTAGGAATCTGTGTGTCTCTACAACTTTAAACTCACTCATTGTGTCTCACTGTCCATGTAATGAAAGAGTTTTGAAGGAATATGTGCATCTCTGCATCTTTAAGCACACACTTTGGGTCTCACTGTCCATGTAATGAAAGAATTTTGTTGGAATCTGTGTTTCTCGGCATCTTTAAACTCACACATTGTTTCTCACTGTCCATGTAATAAAAGTGTTTTGTAGGACTGGGTGTGTCTCTGTATCTTTAACCTCACACATTGGTTCTCACTGTCCATGTAATGAAAGAGTTTTTTAGTTCTGGGTGTGTCTCTGCATCTTTAAACTCACAAAATGTGTCTCACTGTCCATGTAATGAAAGAGTTTAGTTGGAATCTGTGTATCTCTGTATCTTTAAACTCACACATTGTGTCTCCCTGTCCATGTAATGAAAGAGTTTTGTTGGAATCTGTGTTTCTCTGCATCTTTAAACTCACACATTGTTTCTCACTGTCCATGTAATAAAAGTGTTTTGTAGGACTGGGTGTGTCTCTGTATCTTTAAACTAACACATTGGGTCTCACTGTCCATGTAATGAAAGAGTTTTGTAGGACTGGGTGTGTCTCTGCATCTTTGAACTCACACATTGTGTCTCACTGTCCATGTAATGAAAGAGTTTTGTAGGAATATGTGAGTCTCTGTATCTTTAAGCTCACACATTGTGTCTCATTGTCCATGTAATGAAAGAGTTTTGCATGAATCTGAGTGTCTCTGTATCCTTAAACTCACACATTGTGTCTCACTGTCCATGTAATGAAAGAGTTTTGTAGGAATCTCTGTGTCTTTGCATCTTTAAAATAACACATTGTTTCTCACTGTCCAAGTAATGAAAGAGTTTTGTAAACTGGGTGTGTCTCTGTATCTTTAAACTCACACATTGGGTCTCACTGTCCATGTAATGAAAGAGTTTTGTTGGAATCTGTGTGGTTCTGTATATTAAAACTCACACATTGTGTCTCACTGTCCACGTAAAGAAAGAGTTTTGTACAAATCTGTGTCTCTGTATCTTTATACTCACACATTGTGTCTCACTGTCCTTGTAATGAAAGAGTTTTGAAGGAATCTGTGTGTCTCTGCATCTTTAAACTCACACTTTGTGTCTCACTGTCCATGTAATCAAAGAGTTTTGTAGGACTGGATGTGTCTCTGTATCTTCAAAGTCACACATTGTGTCTCACTTTCCATGTAATGAAAGAGTTTTGTAGGAATCTGTGTTTCTCTGCATCTTTTAACTTACACATTGTATCCCACTTTCCATGTAATGAAAGAGTTTTGTAGGATCTGGTGTGTCTCTGTATCTTTAAACTAACACATTGTGTCTCACTGTCCATGTAATGAAAGAGTTTTGTAGGATCTGTGTGTCTCTGCATCTTTAAACTCACACATTGTGTCTCACTGTCCATGTAATGAAAGAGTTTTGTAGGACTGGTGTGTCTCTGCATCTTTAACCTCACACATTGGTTCTCACTGTCCATGTAATGAAAGAGTTTTGTAGGACTGGGTGTGTCTCTGCATCTTTGAACTCACACATTGTGTCTCACTGTCCATGTAATGAAAGAGTTTTGTAGGAATCTGTGTGTCTCTGTATCTTTAAACTCACACATTGTGTCTCACTGTCCATGTAATGAAAGAGTTTTGTAGGAATCTGTGTGTCTCTGCATCTTTAAACTCACACATTGTGTCTCACTGTCCATGTAATGAAAGAGTTTTGTTGGAATCTGTGTGTCCCTGCATCTTTAAACTCACACATTTTGACTCACTGTCCATGTAATGAAAGAGTTTTGTACAAATCTGTGTGTCTCTCTATCTTTAAACTCACACATTGTGTCTCACAGTCCATGTAATGAAAGAGTTTTGTAGGAATCTGTGTGTCTCTGCATCTTTAAGCTCTCACATTGCGTCTCACTGTCCATGCAATGAAAGAGTTTTGTAGTAATCTGTGTGTATCTGCACCTTTAAACTCACACATTTTGTCTCACTGTCCATGTAATGAAAGAGGTTTGTAGGAATCTGTGTATCTCTGCATCTTTAACTCACACATTGTGTCTCACTGTCCTTGTAATAAAAGAGTTCTGTACGACTGGGTGTGTCTCTGTATCTTTAAACACACGCATTGGTTCTCAATGTCCATGTCATGAAAGAGTTTTGTTGGAATCTGTGTTTCTCTGCATCTTTAAACTCACACCTTGTTTCTCACTGTCCATGTAATGAAAGAGTTTTGTAGGACTGGGTGTGTCTCTGTATCTTTAAACTCACACATTGGGTCTCACTGTCCATGTAATGAAAGAGTTTTGTAGGACTGGGTGTGTCTCTGCATCTTTAAACTCACACATTGTGTCTCACTGTCCATGTAATGAAAGAGTTTTGTAGGAATCTGTGTGTCTCTGCATCTTTAAACTCACACATTGTGTCTCACTGTCCATGTAATGAAAGAGTTTTGTAGGATCTGGTGTGTCTCTGCATCTTTAAACTCACACATTGTGTCTCACTGTCCATGTATTGAAGAGTTTTGTAGGAATCTGTGTGTCTCTGCATCTTTAAACTCACACATTGTGTCTCACTGTCCATGTAATGAAAGAGTTTTGTAGGAACTGGTGTGTCTCTGTATCTTTAAACTCACACATTGTGTCTCACTGTCCATGTAATGAAAGAGTTTTGTAGGAATCTGGTGTGTCTCTGCATCTTTTAACTCACACATTGTGTCTCACTGTCCATGTAATGAAAGAGTTTTGTCGGAATATGTGAGTCTCTGTATCATTAAGCTCACACATTGTGTCTCACTGTCCATGTAATGAAAGAGTTTTTTTCGACTGGGTGTGTCTCTGTATATTTGAACTCACACATTGTGTCTCACAGTCCATGTAATGAAAGAGTTTTGTAGGAATATGTGAGTCTCTGTATCTTTAAACTCACACATTGTGTCTCACTGTCCATGTAATGAAAGAGTTTTGTAGGACTGGGTTTGTCTCTGCATCTTTAAACTCACACATTGTGTCTCACTGTCCATGTAATGAAAGAGTTTTGTAGGAATATGTGAGTCTCTGTATCTTTAAACTCACATATTGCGTCTCACTGTCCAAGTAATGAAAGAGTTTTGTAGGACTGGTGTTTTCTGTATCTTTAAACTCACACATTGGGTCTCACTGTCCATGTAATGAAAGAGTTTTGCCGGAATCTGTGTGTATCTGCATCTTTAAACTCACACATTGAGTCTCACTCTCCATGTAATGAAAGAGTTTTGTAGGAATCTGTGTGTCTCTACAACTTTAAACTCACTCATTGTGTCTCACTGTCCATGTAATGAAAGAGATTTTTAGTTCTGGTTGTGTCTCTGCATTTTTATACTCACACAATGTGCCTCACTGTCGAAGTAATGAAAGAGTTTTGTTGGAATCTATGTGTCTCTCTATCTTTAAACTCACACATTTTGAATCACTGTCCATGTAACGAAAGAGTTTTGTATTAATCTGTCTTTCTCTGCATCTTTAAACTCACACATTGTGACTCTCTGTCCATGTAATGAAAGAGTTTTGTAGGAATCTGTGTGTCTCTACAACTTTAAACTCTCTCATTGTGTCTCACTGTCCATGTAATGAAAGAGTTTTGTAGGAATCTGTGCGTCTCTGAATCTTTAAACTCACACACTGGGTCTCACTGTCCATGTAATGAAAGAGTTTTGTAGGTCTGGGTATGTCTCTGCATCTTTAAACTCAGACATTGTGTCTCACTGTCCATGTAATGAAAGAGTTTTGTAGGAATCTGTGTGTCTCTGCATCTTTAAACTCACACATTGTGTCTCACTGTCCATGTAATGAAAGAGTTTTGTAGGAATCTGTGTGTATCTGCATCTTTAAACTCACACATTGTGTCTCACTGTCCATGTAATGAAAGAGTTTTGTAGGAATCTGTGTGTCTCTGCATCTTTAAACTCACACATTGTGTCTCACTGTCCATGTAATAAAAGAGTTTTGTAGGACTGGGTGTGTCTCTGTATCTTTAACCTCACACATTGGTTCTCACTGTCCATGTAATGAAAGAGTTTTGTAGGACTGGGTGTGTCTCTGCATCTTTTAAACTCAGACATTGTGTCTCACTGTCCATGTAATGAAAGAGTTTTGTAGGAATCTGTGTGTCTCTGCATCTTTAAGCTCACACAATGTGTCTCACTGTTCATGTAATGAAAGAGTTTTGTTGGAATCTGTGTGGCTCTGTATATTAAAACTCACACATTGTGTCTCACTGTCCATGTAATGAAAGAGTTTTGTCGGAATCTGTGTTTCTCTGTATCTTTTAACTTACACATTGTGTCTCACTGTCCATGTAATGAAAGAGTTTTGTAGGATCTGGTGTGTCTCTGCATCTTTAAACTCACACATTGTGTCTCACTGTCCATGTAATGAAAGAGTTTTGTAGGAATCTGTGTGTCTCTGCATCTTTAAACTCACGACATTGTGTCTCACTGTCCATGTAATGAAAGAGTTTTGTAGGATCTGGTGTGTCTCTGCATCTTTAAACTCACACATTGTGTCTCACTGTCCATGTAATGAAAGAGTTTTGTAGGAATCTGTGTGTCTCTGCATCTTTAAACTCACACATTGTGTCTCACTGTCCATGTAATGAAAGAGTTTTGTAGGAATCTGTGTGTCTCTGCATCTTTAAACTCACACATTGTGTCTCACTGTCCATGTAATGAAAGAGTTTTGTAGAATCTGTGTGTCTCTGCATCTTTAAACTCACACATTGTGACTCACTGTCCATGTAATGAAAGAGTTTTGTAGGAAACTGTGTGTCTCTGCATCTTTAAACTCACACAGTGTGTCTCACTGTCCAGGTAATGAAAGATTTTTTTTGGATTCTGTGTGTCTCTGCATCTTTAAACTCACACAGTGTGTCTCACTGTCCAGGTAATGAAAGATTTTTTTTGGATTCTGTGTGTCTCTGTATATTTAAACTAACACATTGTGTCTCACTGTTCATGTAATGAAAGAGTTTTGTTGGACTAGGTGTGTCTCTGCATCATTAAACTCACACATTGTGTCTCACTGTCCATGTAATGAAAGAGTTTTGTAGGATCTGGTGTGTCTCTGCATCTTTAAACTCACACATTGTGTCTCACTGTCCATGTAATGAAAGAGTTTTGTAGGAATCTGTGTGTCTCTGCATCTTTAAACTCACACATTGTGTCTCACTGTCCATGTAATGAAAGAGTTTTGTAGGAATCTGTGTGTCTCTGCTATCTTTAAACTCACACATTGTGTCTCACTGTCCATGTAATGAAAGAGTTTTGTAGGAATCTGGTCTGTCTCTGCATCTTTAAACTCACACATTGTGTCTCTCTGTCCATGTAATGAAAGAGTTTTGTAGGAATCTGTGTGTCTCTGCATCTTTAAACTCACACATTGTGTCTCACTGTCCATGTAATGAAAGAGTTTTGTAGGAATCTGTGTGTCTCTGCATCTTTAAACTCACACATTGTGTCTCACTGTCCATGTAATGAAAGAGTTTTGTAGGAATCTGTGTGTCTCTGCATCTTTAAACTCACACATTGTGTCTCACTGTCCATGTAATGAAAGAGTTTTGTAGGAATCTGTGTGTCTCTGCATCTTTAAGCTCACACATTGGGTCTCACTGTCCATGTAATGAAAGAGTTTTGTAGGATCTGTGTGTCTCGGCATCTTTAAACTCACACATTGTTTCTCACTGTCCATGTAATAAAAGTGTTTTGTAGGACTGGGTGTGTCTCTGTATCTTTAACCTCACACATTGGTTCTCACTGTCCATGTAATGAAAGAGTTTTGTAGGATTGGGTGTGTCTCTGCATCTTTGAACTCACACATTGTGTCTCACTGTCCATGTAATGAAAGAGTTTTGTAGGAATATGTGAGTCTCTGTATCTTTAAGCTCACACATTGTGTCTCACTCTCCATGTAATGAAAGAGTTTTGAAGGAATCTGTGTGTCTCTGCATCTTTAAACTGACTCATTGTGTCTCATTGTCCATGTAATAAAAGTGTTTAGTAGGACTGGGTGTGTCTCTGTATCTTTAACGTCACACATTGGTTCTCACTGTCCATGTAATGAAAGAGTTTTGTAGGACTGGGTGTGTCTCTGTATCTTTAAACTCAAACATTGTTTCTCACTGTCCATGTAATGAAAGAGTTTTGTAGGAATATGTGAATCTCTGTATCTTTAAACTCACATATTATGTCTCACTGTCCAAGTAATGAAAGACTTTTGTAGGAATATGTGAATCTCTGTATCTTTAAACTCACATATTATGTCTCACTGTCCATGTAATGAAAGTGTTTTGTAGGACTGGGTGTGTCTCTGTATATTTAAACTCACACATTGGTTCTCACTGTCCATGTAATGAAAGAGTTTTGAAGGAATCTGTGTGTCTCTGCATCTTTAAACTCACACATTGTGTCCCACTGTCCATGTAATAAAAGATTTATTTGGAAAATGTGAGTCTCTGTATCTTTAAACTCACACATTGTGTCTCACTGTCCATTTAATGAAAGAGTTTTGTAGGAATCTGGTTGTCTCTGCATCTTTAAACTCACACATTGGGTCTCACTGTCAATGTAATGAAAGAGTTTTTTAGTTCTGGGTTTGTCTCTGCATCTTTAAACTCACACAATGTGCCTCACTGTCGATGTAATGAAAGAGTTTTGTTGGCATGTGTGTGTCTCTGTATCTTTAAACTCACACATTTTGACTCACTGTCCATGTAATGAAAGAGTTTTGTACAAATCTGTGGGTCTCTCTATCTTTAAACTCACACATTGTGTCTCACTGTCCATGTAACGATAGAGTTTTGTAGGAATCTGTCTTTCTCTGCATCTTTAAACTCACACATTGTGACTCTCTGTCCATGTAATGAAAGAGTTTTGTAGGAATCTGTGTGTCTCTGCATCTTTAAGCTCCCACATTGTGTCTCACTGTCCATGCAATGAAAGAGTTTTGTAGTAATCTGTTTGTATCTGCACCTTTGAACTCACACATTGTGTCTCACGGTCCATGTAATGAAAGGGGTTTGTAGGAATCTGTGTGTCTCTGCATCTTTAAACTCACACATTGTGTCTCACTGTCCATGTAATGAAAGAGTTCTGTACGACTGGGTGTGTCTCTGTATCTTTAAACTCACACATTGGTTCTCACTGTCCATGTAATGAAAGAGTTTTGTAGGACTGGGTGTGTCTCTGCATCTTTAAAAGAACACATTGTGTCTCACTGTAAATGTAATTAAAGAGTTTTGTAGGAATCTGTGTGTCTCTACAACTTTAAACTCACTCATTGTGTCTCACTGTCCATGTAATGAAAGAGTTTTTTAGTTCTGGGTGTGTCTCTGTATCTTTAAACTCACACATTTTGACTCACTGTCCATGAAATGAAAGAGTTTTCTACAAGTCTGTTTGTCTCTCTATCTTTAAACTCACCCATTGTGTCTCACTATCCATCTAACGAAAGAGTTTTGTTGGAATCTGTCTATCTCTGCATCTTGAAACTCACACATTGTGACTCTCTGTCCATGTAATGAAAGAGTTTTGTAGGAATCAGTGTGTTTCTGCATTTTTACACTCACACATTGTGTCTCACTGTCCATATAATGAAAGAGTTTTGCATGAATCTGAGTGTCTCTGTATCCTTAAACTCACACATTGTGTCTCACTGTCCATGTATTGAAAGAGTTTTGTAGGAATCTCTGTGTCTTTGCATCTTTAAAATAACACATTGTTTCTCACTGTCCAAGTAATGAAAGAGTTTTGTAGGAATCTGAGTGTCTCTGCATCTTTAAAATAACAAATTGTGTCATAATGTCCATGTAATAAAAGATTTTTGTAAACTGGGTGTGTCTCTGTATCTTTAAACTCACACATTGGGTCTCACTGTCCATGTAATGAAAGAGTTTTGTTGGAATCTGTGTGGCTCTGTATATTAAAACTCACACATTGTGTCTCACTGTCCACGTAAAGAAAGAGTTTTGTACAAATCTGTGTCTCTGTATCTTTATACTCACACATTGTGTCTCACTGTCCTTGTAATGAAAGAGTTTTGAAGGAATCTGTGTGTCTCTGCATCTTTAAACTCACACTTTGTGTCTCACTGTCCATGTAATCAAAGAGTTTTGTAGGACTGGATGTGTCTCTGTATCTTCAAAGTCACACATTGTGTCTCACTTTCCATGTAATGAAAGAGTTTTGTAGGAATCTGTGTTTCTCTGTATCTTTTAACTTACACATTGTGTCCCACTTTCCATGTAATGAAAGAGTTTTGTAGGAATCTGTGTGTATCTGCATCTTTAAACACATACATTGTGTCTCACTGTCCATGTAATGAAAGAGTTTTGTAGGAATCTGTGTGTCTCTGCATCATTAAACTCACACATTGTGTCTCACTGTCCATGTAATGAAAGAGTTTTGTAGGACTGGGTGTGTCTCTGTTTTTTAACCTCACACATTGGTTCTCACTGTCCATGTAATGAAAGAGTTTTGTAGGACTGGGTGTGTCTCTGTATCTTTAAACTCACACATTGGGTCTCACTGTCCATGTAATGAAAGAGTTTTGTAGGAATCTGTCTGTCTCTGCATCTTTAAACTCACACATTGTGTCTCACTGTCCATGTAATGAAAGAGTTTTGTAGGAATCTGTGTGTCTCTGTATCTTTAAACTCAAACATTGTGTCTCACTGTCCATGTAATGAAAGAGTATTGTAGGAATCTGTGTGTATCTGTATCTTAAAACTCACACATTGAGTCTCACTGTCCATGTAATAAAAGAGTTTTGTAGTAATCTGTGTGTATCTGCACCTTTAAACTCACACATTTTGTCTCACTGTCCATGTAATGAAAGAGGTTTGTAGGAATCTGTGTATCTCTGCATCTTTAAACTCACACATTGTGTCTCACTGTCCATGTAATAAAAGAGTTCTGTTCAACTGGGTGTGTCTCTGTATCTTTAAACACACGCATTGGGTCTCACTGTCCATGTAACGAAAGACTTTTGTAGGAATCTGTGTTTCTCTGCATCTTTAAACTCACACATTGTGTCTCACTGTCCATGTAATAAAGAGTTTTGTAGGACTGGGTGTGTCTCTGTATCTTTAAACTAACACATTGTGTCTCACTGTCCATGTAATGAAAGAGTTTTGTAGGACTGGGTATGTCTCTGCATTTTTAAACTCAGGCATTGTGTCTCACTGTCCATGTAACGAAAGAGTTTTGTAGGAATCTGTGTGTCTCTGCATCTTTAAACTCACACATTGTGTCCCACTGTCCATGTAATGAAAGAGTTTTGTAGGAATCTGTGTGTATCTGCATCTTTAAACTCACACATTGTGTCTCACTGTCCATGTATTGGAAGAGTTGTGAAGGAATCTGTGTGTCTCTGCATCTTTAAACTCACACATTGTGTCTCACTGTCCATGTAATAAAAGAATTTTGTAGGACTGGGTGTGTCTCTGTATCTTTAACCTCACACATTGGTTCTCACTGTCCATGTAATGAAAGAGTTTTGTAGGACTGGGTGTGTCTCTGCATCTTTTAACTCACACATTGTGTCTCACTGTCCATGTAATGAAAGAGTTTTGTCGGAATATGTGAGTCTCTGTATCATTAAGCTCACACATTGTGTCTCACTGTCCATGTAATGAAAGAGTTTTTTTCGACTGGGTGTGTCTCTGTATATTTGAACTCACACATTGTGTCTCACTGTCCATGTAATGAAAGAGTTTTGTAGGAATATGTGAGTCTCTGTATCTTTAAACTCACACATTGTGTCTCACTGTCCATGTAATGAAAGAGTTTTGTAGGACTGGGTTTGTCTCTGCATCTTTAAACTCACACATTGTGTCTCACTGTCCATGTAATGAAAGAGTTTTTTAGTTCTGGGTGTATCTCTGCATTCTTAAACTCACACAAAGTGCCTCACTGTCGATTTAATGAAAGAGTTTTGTTGGAATCTGTGTGTCTCTGTATCTTTAAACTCTCACATTTTGACTCGCTGTCCATGTAACGAAAGAGTTTTGTAGGAATCTGTCTTTCTCTGCATCTTTAAACTCAGACATTGTGACTCTCTGCCCTTGTAATGAAAGAGTTTTGTAGGAATCTGTGTGTCTCTGCATCTTTAAGCTCCCACATTGTGTCTCACTGTCCATGCAATGAAAGTGTTTTGTAGTAATCTGTGTGTATCTGCACCTTTAAACTCACACATTGTGTCTCACGGTCCATGTAATGAAAGAGGTTTGTAGGAATATGTGTGTCTCTGCACCTTTAAACTCACACATTGTGTCTCACTGTCCATGTAATGAAAGAGTTCTGTACGACTGGGAGTGTCTCTAAATCTTTAACCTCGCACATTGGGTCTCACTGTCCATGTAATGAAAGAGTTTTGTAGGACTGGGTGTGTCTCTGCATCTTTAAACTCACACATTGTGTCTCACTGTCAATGTAATGAAAGAGTTTTGTAGGAATCTGTGTGTCTCTACAACTTTAAACTCACTCATTGTGTCTCACTGTCCATGTAATGAAAGAGTTTTGTAGGAATCTGTGTGTCTCTCTATCTTTAAACACACACATTGTGTCTCACTGTCCATGTAACGAAAGAGTTTTGTACGAATCTGTCTTTCTCTGCATCTTGAAAGTCACACATTGTGACTCTCTGTCCATGTTATGAAAGAATTTTGTAGGAATCTGTCTTTCTCGGCATCTTTAAACTCAGACATTGTGACTCTCTGCCCTTGTAATGAAAGAGTTTTGTAGGAATCTGTGTGTCTCTGCATCTTTAAGCTCCCACATTGTGTCTCACTGTCCATGCAATGAAAGTGTTTTGTAGTAATCTGTGTGTATCTGCACCTTTAAACTCACACATTGTGTCTCACGGTCCATGTAATGAAAGAGGTTTGTAGGAATATGTGTGTCTCTGCACCTTTAAACTCACACATTGGGTCTCACTGTCCATGTAATGAAAGAATTTTGTTGGAATCTGTGTTTCTCGGCATCTTTAAACTCACACATTGTTTCTCACTGTCCATGTAATAAAAGTGTTTTGTAGGACTGGGTGTGTCTCTGTATCTTTAACCTCACACATTGGTTCTCACTGTCCATGTAATGAAAGAGTTTTGTAGGATTGGGTGTGTCTCTGCATCTTTGAACTCACACATTGTGTCTCACTGTCCATGTAATGAAAGAGTTTTGTAGGAATATGTGACTCTCTGTATCTTTAAGCTCACACATTGTGTCTCACTCTCCATGTAATGAAAGAGTTTTGAAGGAATCTGTGTGTCTCTGCATCTTTAAACTGACACATTGTGTCTCACTGTCCATGTAATAAAAGTGTTTAGTAGGACTGGGTGTGTCTCTGTATCTTTAACGTCACACATTGGTTCTCACTGTCCATGTAATGAAAGAGTTTTGTAGGACTGGGTGTGTCTCTGTATCTTTAAACTCAAACATTGTTTCTCACTGTCCAAGTAATGAAAGAGTTTTGTAGGAATATGTGAATCTCTGTATCTTTAAACTCACATATTATGTCTCACTGTCCAAGTAATGAAAGAGTTTTGTAGGACTGGGTGTGTCTCTGTATATTTAAACTCACACATTGGTTCTCACTGTCCATGTAATGAAAGAGTTTTGAAGGAATCTGTGTGTCTCTGCATCTTTAAACTCACACATTGTGTCCCACTGTCCATGTAATAAAAGATTTATTTGGAAAATGTGAGTCTCTGTATCTTTAAACTCACACATTGTGTCTCACTGTCCATGTAATCAAAGAGTTTTGTAGGAATCTGTTTGTCTCTGCATCTTTAAACTCACACATTGGGTCTCACTGTCAATGTAATGAAAGAGTTTTTTAGTTCTGGGTTTGTCTCTGCATCTTTAAACTCACACAATGTGCCTCACTGTCGATGTAATGAAAGAGTTTTGTTGGCATGTGTGTGTCTCTGTATCTTTAAACTCACACATTTTGACTCACTGTCCATGTAATGAAAGAGTTTTGTACAAATCTGTGTGTCTCTGCATCTTTAAGCTCCCACATTGTGTCTCACTGTCCATGCAATGAAAGAGTTTTGTAGTAATCTGTTTGTATCTGCACCTTTGAACTCACACATTGTGTCTCACGGTCCATGTAATGAAAGGGGTTTGTAGGAATCTGTGTGTCTCTGCATCTTTAAACTCACACATTGTGTCTCACTGTCCATGTAATGAAAGAGTTCTGTACGACTGGGTGTGTCTCTGTATCTTTAAACTCACACATTGGTTCTCACTGTCCATGTAATGAAAGAGTTTTGTAGGACTGGGTGTGTCTCTGCATCTTTAAAAGAACACATTGTGTCTCACTGTAAATGTAATTAAAGAGTTTTGTAGGAATCTGTGTGTCTCTACAACTTTAAACTCACTCATTGTGTCTCACTGTCCATGTAATGAAAGAGTTTTTTAGTTCTGGGTGTGTCTCTGTATCTTTAAACTCACACATTTTGACTCACTGTCCATGAAATGAAAGAGTTTTCTACAAATCTGTTTGTCTCTCTATCTTTAAACTCACCCATTGTGTCTCACTATCCATCTAACGAAAGAGTTTTGTTGGAATCTGTCTATCTCTGCATCTTGAAACTCACACATTGTGACTCTCTGTCCATGTAATGAAAGAGTTTTGTAGGAATCTGTGTGTTTCTGCATTTTTACACTCACACATTGTGTCTCACTGTCCATATAATGAAAGAGTTTTGCATGAATCTGAGTGTCTCTGTATCCTTAAACTCACACATTGTGTCTCACTGTCCATGTAATGAAAGAGTTTTGTAGGAATCTCTGTGTCTTTGCATCTTTAAAATAACACATTGTTTCTCACTGTCCAAGTAATGAAAGAGTTTTGTAGGAATCTGAGTGTCTCTGCATCTTTAAAATAACAAATTGTGTCATAATGTCCATGTAATAAAAGATTTTTGTAAACTGGGTGTGTCTCTGTATCTTTAAACTCACACATTGGGTCTCACTGTCCATGTAATGAAAGAGTTTTGTTGGAATCTGTGTGGCTCTGTATATTAAAACTCACACATTGTGTCTCACTGTCCACGTAAAGAAAGAGTTTTGTACAAATCTGTGTCTCTGTATCTTTATACTCACACATTGTGTCTCACTGTCCTTGTAATGAAAGAGTTTTGAAGGAATCTGTGTGTCTCTGCATCTTTAAACTCACACTTTGTGTCTCACTGTCCATGTAATCAAAGAGTTTTGTAGGACTGGATGTGTCTCTGTATCTTCAAAGTCACACATTGTGTCTCACTTTCCATGTAATGAAAGAGTTTTGTAGGAATCTGTGTTTCTCTGTATCTTTTAACTTACACATTGTGTCCCACTTTCCATGTAATGAAAGAGTTTTGTAGGAATCTGTGTGTCTCTGCATCATTAAACTCACACATTGTGTCTCACTGTCCATGTAATGAAAGAGTTTTGTAGGACTGGGTGTGTCTCTGTTTTTTAACCTCACACATTGGTTCTCACTGTCCATGTAATGAAAGAGTTTTGTAGGACCGGGTGTGTCTCTGCATCTTTGAACTCACACATTGTGTCTCACTGTCCATGTAATGAAAGAGTTTTGTAGCAATATGTGTCTCTGTATCTTTAAACTCACACATTGTGTCTCACTGTCCATGTAATGAAAGAGTTTTGTAGCAATATGTGTCTCTGTATCTTTAAACTCACACATTGGTTCTCACTGTCCATGTAATGAAAGAGTTCTGTACGACTGGGTGTGTCTCTGTATCTTTAAACTCACACATTGGGTCTCACTGTCCATGTAATGAAAGAGTTTTGTAGGAATCTGTGCGTCTCTGCATCTTTAAGCTCACACATTGTGTCTCACTGTCCATGTAATGAAAGAGTTTTGTAGGTCTGGGTATGTCTCTGCATTTTTAAGCTCACACATTGTATCTCACTTTCCATGTAACGAAAGATTTTTGTAGGAATCTGTGCGTCTCTGCATCTTTAATCTCACACATTGTGTCCCACTGTCCATGTAATGATTGAGTTTTGTAGGAATCTGTGTGTATCTGCATCTTTAAACACATACATTGTGTCTCACTGTCCATGTAATGAAAGAGTTTTGTAGGAATCTGTGTGTCTCTGCATCTTTAAACTCACACATTGTGTCTCACTGTCCATGTAATAAAAGAGTTTTGTAGGACTGGGTATGTCTCTGTATCTTTAACCTCACACATTGGTTCTCACTGTCCATGTAATGGAAATGTTTTGTAGGACTGGGTGTGTCTCTGCATCTTTAAACTCACACATTGTGTCTCAATATCCATGTAATGAAAGAATTTTGTAGGAATATGTGAGTCTCTGTATCTTTAAACTCACAAATTGTGTCTCACTGTCCATGTAATGAAAGAGTTTTGTCGGACTAGGTCTGTCTCTGTATCTTTAAACTCACACATTGTGTCACACTATCCATGTAATGAAAGAGTTTTGTAGGAATCTGTGTGTCTCTGCATCTTTAAACTCACACATTTTTCTCACTGTGCATGTAATAAAAGAGTTTTGTAGGACTGGGTGTGTCTCTGTATCTTCAAACTCACACATTGGGTCTCAATGTCCATGTAATGAAAGAGTTTTGTCGGAATCTGTGTGTTTCTGCATCTTTAAACTCACACATTGTGTCTCACTGTCCATGTAATTAAAGAGTTTTGTAGGACTGGGTGTGTCTCTGTATCTTTAAACTCCACACATTGTGTCACACTGTCCTTGTAATGAAAGAGTTTTGTAGGACTAGATGTGTCTCTGTATCTTTAAACTCACACATTGTGTCTCAGTCTCCATGTAATGAAAGAGTTTTGTAGGAATCTGTGTGTCTCTGCGTCTTTAAGCTCCCACATTGTGTCTCACTGTCCATGCAATGAAAGAGTTTTGTACTAATCTGTGTGTATCTGCACCTTTAAACTCACACATTGTGTCTCACGGTCCATGTAATGAAAGAGGTTTGTAGGAATCTGTGTGTCTCTGCATCTTTAACCTCACACATTGTGTCTCACTGTCCATGTAATAAAAGAGTTCTGTACGACTGTTTGTGTCCCTGTATCTTTAAACTCACACATTGTGTCTCACTGTCCATGTAATGAAAGAGTTTTGTAGGACTGGGTGTGTCTCTGCATCTTTAAACTCACACATTGTGTCTCACTGTCAATGTAAAGAAAGAGTTTTGTAGGAATCTGTGTGTCTCTACAACTTTAAACTCACTCATTGTGTCTCACTGTCCATGTAATGAAAGAGATTTTTAGTTCTGGTTGTGTCTCTGCATTTTTATACTCACACAATGTGCCTCACTGTCGAAGTAATGAAAGAGTTTTGTTGGAATCTATGTGTCTCTCTATCTTTAAACTCACACATTTTGAATCACTGTCCATGTAACGAAAGAGTTTTGTATTAATCTGTCTTTCTCTGCATCTTTAAACTCACACATTGTGACTCTCTGTCCATGTAATGAAAGAGTTTTGTAGGAATCTGTGTGTCTCTACAACTTTAAACTCTCTCATTGTGTCTCACTGTCCATGTAATGAAAGAGTTTTGTAGGAATCTGTGCGTCTCTGAATCTTTAAACTCACACATTGGGTCTCACTGTCCATGTAATGAAAGAGTTTTGTAGGTCTGGGTGTGTCTCTGCATCTTTAAACTCACACATTATGTCTCACTGTCCATGTAATGAAAGAGTTTTGTCGGAATCTGTGTGTCTCTGCATCTTTAAGCTCACACATTGGGTCTCACTGTCCATGTAATGAAAGAGTTTTGTAGGTCTGGGTGTGTCTCTGCATCTTTAAACTCAAACATTGTGTCTCACTGTCCATGTAATGAAAGAGTTTTGTTGGATACTGTGTTTCTCTGCATCTTTAAACTCACACATTGTTTCTAACTGTCCATGTAATAAAAGTGTTTTTTAGGACTGGGTGTGTCTCTGTATCTTTAAACTAACACATTGGGTCTCACTGTCCATGTAATGAAAGAGATTAGTAGGTCTGGGTATGTCTCTGCATTTTTAAACTCAGACATTGTGTCTCACTGTCCATGTAATGAAAGAATTTTGTTGGAATCTGTGTGGCTCTGTATATTAAAACTCACACATTGTGTCTCACTGTCCATGTAAAGAAAGTTTTGTACAAATCTGTGTCTCTGTATCTTTATACTCACACATTGTGTCTCACTGTCCTTGTAATGAAAGAGTTTTGAAGGAATCTGTGTGTCTCTGCATCTTTAAACTCACACTTTGTGTCTCACTGTCCATGTAATCAAAGAGTTTTGTAGGACTGGATGTGTCTCTGTATCTTCAAAGTCACACATTGTGTCTCACTTTCCTTGTAATGAAAGAGTTTTGTCGGAATCTGTGTTTCTCTGTATCTTTTAACTTACACATTGTGTCTCACTTTCCATGTAATGAAAGAGTTTTGTAGGAATATGTGTTTTTCTGCATCTTTACACTCACACATTGTGTCACACTTTCCAAGTAATGAAAGAGTTTTGTAGGAATCTGGGTGTATCAGCATCTTTAAACTCACACATTGTGTCTCACTGTCCATGTAATGAAAGAGTTTTGTCGGAATCTGGGTGTATCTGCATCTTTAAACTCACACATTGTTTCTCACTGTCCATGTAATAAAAGTGTTTTGTAGTACTGGGTGTGTCTCTGTACCTTTAAACTAACACATTGGGTCTCACTGTCCATGTAATGAAAGAGTTTTGTAGGCCTGGTTATGTCTCTGCATTTTTAAACTCAGACATTGTGTCTCACTGTCCATGTAACGAAAGAGTTTTATAGGAATCTGTCTGTCTCTGCGTCTTTAAACTCACACATTGTGTCTCACTGTCCATGTAATTAAAGAGTTTTGTAGGAATCTGTGTTTCTCTGTATCTTTTAACTTACACATTGTGTCTCACTTTCCATGTAATGAAAGAGTTTTGTAGGAATATGTGTTTTTCTGCATCTTTACACTCACACATTGTGTCTCACTTTCCAAGTAATGAAAGAGTTTTGTAGGAATCTGGGTGTATCAGCATCTTTAAACTCACACATTGTGTCTCACTTTCCATGTAATGAAAGAGTTTTGTCGGAATCTGTGTGTTTCTGCATCTTTAAACTCACACATTTTGTTTCACTGTCCATGTAATAAAAGAGTTATGTAGGACTGGGTGTGTCTCTGTATCTTTAACCTCAAACATTGGTTCACACTGTCCATGTAATGAAAGAGTTTTGTAGTTCTGGGTGTGTCTCTGCATCTTTAAATTCACAAATTGGGTCTCATTGTCCATGTAATGAAAGAGTTTTGTAGGCCTGGGTATGTCTCTGCATTTTTATACTCAGACATTGTGTCTCACTGTCCATGTAACGAAAGAGTTTTGTAGGATTCTGTCTGTCTCTCCGTCTTTAAACTCACACATTGTGTCTCACTGTCCATGTAATTAAAGAGTTTTGTAGGAATCTTTGTGTATCTGCATCTTTAAACTCACACATTGTGACTCACTGTCCATGTAATGAAAGAGTTTTGTAGTTCTGTGTGTCTCTGAATCTTTAAACTCACACATTGGGTCTCACTGTCCATGTAATGAAAGAGTTTTGTAGGTCTGGGTGTGTCTATGCATCTTTAAACTCACACATTATGTCTCACTGTCCATGTAATGAAAGAGTTTTGTAGGAATCTGTGTGTCTCTGCATCTTTAAGCTCACACATTGGGTCTCTCTGTCCATGTAATGAAAGAGTTTTGTAGGTCTGGGTGTGTCTCTGCATCTTTAAACTCAAACATTGTGTCTCACTGTCCATGTAATGAAAGAGTTTTGTTGGATACTGTGTTTCTCTGCATCTTTAAACTCACACATTGTTTCTAACTGTCCATGTAATAAAAGTGTTTTGTAGGACTGGGTGTGTCTCTGTATCTTTAAACTAACACATTGGGTCTCACTGTCCATGTAATGAAAGAGATTTGTAGGTCTGGGTATGTCTCTGCATTTTTAAACTCAGACATTGTGTCTCACTGTCCATGTAATGAAAGAGTTTTGTAGGAATCTGTGTGTCTCTGTATCTTTAAACTCAGACATTCTGTCTCACTGTCCATGTAATGAAAGAGTTTTGTAGTTCAGGGTGTGTCTCTGCATCTTTAAGCTCACACAATGTGTCTCACTGTTCATGTAATGAAAGAGTTTTGTAGGAATCTGTGTGTCTCTACAACTTTAAACTCTCTCATTGTGTCTCACTGTCCATGTAATGAAAGAGTTTTGTAGGAATCTGTGCGTCTCTGAATCTTTAAACTCACACATTGGGTCTCACTGTCCATGTAATGAAAGAGTTTTGTAGGTCTGGGTGTGTCTCTGCATCTTTAAACTCACACATTATGTCTCACTGTCCATGTAATGAAAGAGTTTTGTCGGAATCTGTGTGTCTCTGCATCTTTAAGCTCACACATTGGGTCTCACTGTCCATGTAATGAAAGAGTTTTGTAGGTCTGGGTGTGTCTCTGCATCTTTAAACTCAAACATTGTGTCTCACTGTCCATGTAATGAAAGAGTTTTGTTGGATACTGTGTTTCTCTGCATCTTTAAACTCACACATTGTTTCTAACTGTCCATGTAATAAAAGTGTTTTTTAGGACTGGGTGTGTCTCTGTATCTTTAAACTAACACATTGGGTCTCACTGTCCATGTAATGAAAGAGATTAGTAGGTCTGGGTATGTCTCTGCATTTTTAAACTCAGACATTGTGTCTCACTGTCCATGTAATGAAAGAATTTTGTTGGAATCTGTGTGGCTCTGTATATTAAAACTCACACATTGTGTCTCACTGTCCATGTAAAGAAAGTTTTGTACAAATCTGTGTCTCTGTATCTTTATACTCACACATTGTGTCTCACTGTCCTTGTAATGAAAGAGTTTTGAAGGAATCTGTGTGTCTCTGCATCTTTAAACTCACACTTTGTGTCTCACTGTCCATGTAATCAAAGAGTTTTGTAGGACTGGATGTGTCTCTGTATCTTCAAAGTCACACATTGTGTCTCACTTTCCTTGTAATGAAAGAGTTTTGTCGGAATCTGTGTTTCTCTGTATCTTTTAACTTACACATTGTGTCTCACTTTCCATGTAATGAAAGAGTTTTGTAGGAATATGTGTTTTTCTGCATCTTTACACTCACACATTGTGTCACACTTTCCAAGTAATGAAAGAGTTTTGTAGGAATCTGGGTGTATCAGCATCTTTAAACTCACACATTGTGTCTCACTGTCCATGTAATGAAAGAGTTTTGTCGGAATCTGGGTGTATCTGCATCTTTAAACTCACACATTGTTTCTCACTGTCCATGTAATAAAAGTGTTTTGTAGTACTGGGTGTGTCTCTGTACCTTTAAACTAACACATTGGGTCTCACTGTCCATGTAATGAAAGAGTTTTGTAGGCCTGGTTATGTCTCTGCATTTTTAAACTCAGACATTGTGTCTCACTGTCCATGTAACGAAAGAGTTTTATAGGAATCTGTCTGTCTCTGCGTCTTTAAACTCACACATTGTGTCTCACTGTCCATGTAATTAAAGAGTTTTGTAGGAATCTGTGTTTCTCTGTATCTTTTAACTTACACATTGTGTCTCACTTTCCATGTAATGAAAGAGTTTTGTAGGAATATGTGTTTTTCTGCATCTTTACACTCACACATTGTGTCTCACTTTCCAAGTAATGAAAGAGTTTTGTAGGAATCTGGGTGTATCAGCATCTTTAAACTCACACATTGTGTCTCACTTTCCATGTAATGAAAGAGTTTTGTCGGAATCTGTGTGTTTCTGCATCTTTAAACTCACACATTTTGTTTCACTGTCCATGTAATAAAAGAGTTATGTAGGACTGGGTGTGTCTCTGTATCTTTAACCTCAAACATTGGTTCACACTGTCCATGTAATGAAAGAGTTTTGTAGTTCTGGGTGTGTCTCTGCATCTTTAAATTCACAAATTGGGTCTCATTGTCCATGTAATGAAAGAGTTTTGTAGGCCTGGGTATGTCTCTGCATTTTTATACTCAGACATTGTGTCTCACTGTCCATGTAACGAAAGAGTTTTGTAGGATTCTGTCTGTCTCTCCGTCTTTAAACTCACACATTGTGTCTCACTGTCCATGTAATTAAAGAGTTTTGTAGGAATCTTTGTGTATCTGCATCTTTAAACTCACACATTGTGACTCACTGTCCATGTAATGAAAGAGTTTTGTAGTTCTGTGTGTCTCTGAATCTTTAAACTCACACATTGGGTCTCACTGTCCATGTAATGAAAGAGTTTTGTAGGTCTGGGTGTGTCTCTGCATCTTTAAACTCACACATTATGTCTCACTGTCCATGTAATGAAAGAGTTTTGTAGGAATCTGTGTGTCTCTGCATCTTTAAGCTCACACATTGGGTCTCGCTGTCCATGTAATGAAAGAGTTTTGTAGGTCTGGGTGTGTCTCTGCATCTTTAAACTCAAACATTGTGTCTCACTGTCCATGTAATGAAAGAGTTTTGTTGGATACTGTGTTTCTCTGCATCTTTAAACTCACACATTGTTTCTAACTGTCCATGTAATAAAAGTGTTTTGTAGGACTGGGTGTGTCTCTGTATCTTTAAACTAACACATTGGGTCTCACTGTCCATGTAATGAAAGAGATTTGTAGGTCTGGGTATGTCTCTGCATTTTTAAACTCAGACATTGTGTCTCACTGTCCATGTAATGAAAGAGTTTTGTAGGAATCTGTGTGTCTCTGTATCTTTAAACTCACACATTGTGTCTCACTGTCCATGTAATGAAAGAGTTTTGTAGTTCAGGGTGTGTCTCTGCATCTTTAAGCTCACACAATGTGTCTCACTGTCCATGTAATGAAAGAATTTTGTTGGAATCTGTGTGGCTCTGTATATTAAAACTCACACATTGTGTCTCACTGTCCATGTAAAGAAAGTTTTGTACAAATCTGTGTCTCTGTATCTTTATACTCACACATTGTGTCTCACTGTCCTTGTAATGAAAGAGTTTTGAAGGAATCTGTGTGTCTCTGCATCTTTAAACTCACACTTTGTGTCTCACTTTCCATGTAATCAAAGAGTTTTGTAGGACTGGATGTGTCTCTGTATCTTCAAAGTCACACATTGTGTCTCACTGTCCATGTAATTAAAGAGTTTTGTGGGAATATGTGTTTTTCTGCATCTTTACACTTACACATTGTGTCACACTTTCCAAGTAATGAAAGAGATTTGTAGGAATCTGGGTGTATCAGCATCTTTAAACTCACACATTGTGTCTCACTATCCATGAAATGAAAGAGTTATGTAGGACTGGGTGTGGCTCTGTATCTTTAACCTCAAACATTGGTTCACACTGTCCATGTAATGAAAGAGTTTTGTAGGAATCTGTGTGTCTCTGCATCTTTGAACTCACACATTGTGCCTCACTGTCCATGTAATGAAAGAGTTTTGTAGGAATATGTGAGTCTGTGTATCTTTAAGCTCACACATTGTTCTCACTGTCCTTGTAATGAAAGAGTTTTGTAGGACTGGGTGTGTCTCTGTATCTTCAAACTCACACATTGGGTCTCACTGTCCATGTAATGAAAGAGTTTTGTAGGAATCTGTGTGTCTCTGCATCTTTAAACTCAGACATTCTGTCTCACTGTCCATGTAATGAAAGAGTTTTGTACTACTGGGTGTGTCTCTGCATCTTTAAACTCACACAATGTGTCTCACTGTCCATGTAATGAAAGAGTTTTGTAGGAATATGTGAGTCTCTGTATCTTTAAACTCACATATTGTGTCTCACTGTCCATGTAATGAAAGAGTTTTGTAGGAATATGTGTGTCTCTGTATCTTAAAACTCACACATTGTGTCTCACTGTCCATGTAATAAAAGCGTTTTGTAGGAATCTGTGTGTCTCTGCAACTTTACACTCACACATTGGGTCTCACTGTCCATGTAATGAAAGAGTTTTGTAGGACTGGGTGAGTCTCTGTTTTTTAACCTCACACATTGGTTCTCACTGTCCATGTAATGAAAGAGTTTTGTAGGACTGGGTGTGTCTCTGCATCTTTGAACTCACACATTGTGTCTCACTGTCCATGTAATGAAAGAGTTTTGTAGCAATATGTGTCTCTGTATCTTTAAACTCACACATTGTGTCTCACTGTCCATGTAATGAAAGAGTTTTGTAGGACTGGGTGTGTCTCTGTATCTTTAAACTCACACATTGGGTCTCACTGTCCATGTAATGAAAGAGTTTTGTAGGAATCTGTGCGTCTCTGCATCTTTAAGCTCACACATTGTGTCTCACTGTCCATGTAATGAAAGAGTTTTGTAGGTCTGGGTATGTCTCTGCATTTTTAAGCTCACACATTGTATCTCACTTTCCATGTAACGAAAGATTTTTGTAGGAATCTGTGCGTCTCTGCATCTTTAATCTCACACATTGTGTCCCACTGTCCATGTAATGATTGAGTTTTGTAGGAATCTGTGTGTATCTGCATCTTTAAACACATACATTGTGTCTCACTGTCCATGTAATGAAAGAGTTTTGTAGGAATCTGTGCGTCTCTGCATCTTTAAGCTCACACATTGTGTCTCACTGTCCATGTAATGAAAGAGTTTTGTAGGTCTGGGTATGTCTCTGCATTTTTAAGCTCACACATTGTATCTCACTTTCCATGTAACGAAAGATTTTTGTAGGAATCTGTGCGTCTCTGCATCTTTAATCTCACACATTGTGTCCCACTGTCCATGTAATGATTGAGTTTTGTAGGAATCTGTGTGTATCTGCATCTTTAAACACATACATTGTGTCTCACTGTCCATGTAATGAAAGAGTTTTGTAGGAATCTGTGTGTCTCTGCATCTTTAAACTCACACATTGTGTCTCACTGTCCATGTAATAAAAGAGTTTTGTAGGACTGGGTGTGTCTCTGTATCTTTAACCTCACACATTGGTTCTCACTGTCCATGTAATGGAAATGTTTTGTAGGACTGGGTGTGTCTCTGCATCTTTAAACTCACACATTGTGTCTCAATATCCATGTAATGAAAGAGTTTTGTAGGAATATGTGAGTCTCTGTATCTTTAAACTCACAAATTGTGTCTCACTGTCCATGTAATGAAAGAGTTTTGTCGGACTAGGTCTGTCTCTGTATCTTTAAACTCACACATTGTGTCACACTATCCATGTAATGAAAGAGTTTTGTAGGACTGGGTGTGTCTCTGTATCTTTAAACTCACAAATTGGGTCTCACTGTCCATGTAATGAAAGAGTTTTGAAGGAATCTGTGAGTCTCTGATCTTAAAACTCACACATTGTGTCTCACTGTCCATGTAATGAAAGAGTTTTTTAGTTCTGGGTGTGTCTCTGCATCTTTAAACTCACACAATGTGCCTCACTGTCGATGTAATGACAGAGATTTGTTGGAATCTGATTCTCTCCGTATCTTTAAAATCACACATTTTGACTCTCTGTCCATGTAATGAAAGAGTTTTGTACAAATCTGTGTGTCTCACTATCTTAAAACTCACACATTGTGTTTCACTGTCCATGTAACGAAAGAGTTTTGTAGGAATCTGTCTTTCTCTGCATTTTTAAACACACACATTGTGACTCTCTGTCCATGTAATGAAAGAGTTTTGTAGGAATCTGTGTGTATCTGCACCTTCAAACTCACACATTGTGTCTCTCGGTCCATGTAATGAAAGAGGTTTGTAAGAATCTGTGTGTATCTGCATCTTTAAACTCACACATTGTGTCTCACTGTCCATGTAATAAAAGCGTTCTGTACGAATGGGTGTGGCTCTGTATCTTTAAACTCACACATTGGGTCTCACTGTCCATGTAATGAAAGAGTTTTGTAGGACAGGGTGTGTCTCTGCATCTTTAAACTCACACATTGTGTCTCACTGCCCATGTAATGAAAGAGTTTTGTAGGACTGGGTGTGTCTCTGCATCTTTAACTCACTTATTGTGTCTCACTGTCCAAGTAATCAAAGAGTTCTGTATGACTGGGTGTGTTTCTGTATCTTTAAACTCACACATTGTGTCTCTCAGTCCATGTAATTAAACAGTTTTGTAGGAATCTGTGTGTATCTGATTCTTTAAACTCACACATTGAGTCTCACTGTCCATGTAATGAAAGAGTTTTGTAGGAATCTGTGTGTCTCTGCATCTTTAAGCTCACACATTGTGTCTCACATTCCATGTAATGAAAGAGTTTTGCCGGAATCTGTGTGTATCTGCATCTTTAAACTCACACATTGAGTCTCACTGTCCATGTAATGAAAGAGTTTTGTAGGAATCTGTGTGTCTCTGCATCTTTAAACTCACACATTTTTCTCACTGTGCATGTAATAAAAGAGTTTTGTAGGACTGGGTGTGTCTCTGTATCTTCAAACTCACACATTGGGTCTCAATGTCCATGTAATGAAAGAGTTTTGTCGGAATCTGTGTGTCTCTGCGTCTTTAAGCTCCCACATTGTGTCTCACTGTCCATGCAATGAAAGAGTTTTGTACTAATCTGTGTGTATCTGCACCTTTAAACTCACACATTGTGTCTCACGGTCCATGTAATGAAAGAGGTTTGTAGGAATCTGTGTGTCTCTGCATCTTTAAACTCACACATTGTGTCTCACTGTCCATGTAATAAAAGAGTTCTGTACGACTGGTTGTGTCCCTGTATCTTTAAACTCACACATTGTGTCTCACTGTCCATGTAATGAAAGAGTTTTGTAGGACTGGGTGTGTCTCTGCATCTTTAAACTCACACATTGTGTCTCACTGTCAATGTAAAGAAAGAGTTTTGTAGGAATCTGTGTGTCTCTACAACTTTAAACTCACTCATTGTGTCTCACTGTCCATGTAATGAAAGAGATTTTTAGTTCTGGTTGTGTCTCTGCATTTTTATACTCACACAATGTGCCTCACTGTCGAAGTAATGAAAGAGTTTTGTTGGAATCTATGTGTCTCTCTATCTTTAAACTCACACATTTTGAATCACTGTCCATGTAACGAAAGAGTTTTGTATTAATCTGTCTTTCTCTGCATCTTTAAACTCACACATTGTGACTCTCTGTCCATGTAATGAAAGAGTTTTGTAGGAATCTGTGTGTCTCTACAACTTTAAACTCTCTCATTGTGTCTCACGGTCCATGTAATGAAAGAGTTTTGTAGGAATCTGTGCGTCTCTGAATCTTTAAACTCACACATTGGGTCTCACTGTCCATGTAATGAAAGAGTTTTGTAGGTCTGGGTGTGTCTCTGCATCTTTAAACTCACACATTATGTCTCACTGTCCATGTAATGAAAGAGTTTTGTAGGAATCTGTGTGTCTCTGCATCTTTAAGCTCACACATTGGGTCTCACTGTCCATGTAATGAAAGAGTTTTGTAGGTCTGGGTGTGTCTCTGCATCTTTAAACTCAAACATTGTGTCTCACTGTCCATGTAATGAAAGAGTTTTGTTGGATACTGTGTTTCTCTGCATCTTTAAACTCACACATTGTTTCTAACTGTCCATGTAATAAAAGTGTTTTTTAGGACTGGGTGTGTCTCTGTATCTTTAAACTAACACATTGGGTCTCACTGTCCATGTAATGAAAGAGATTAGTAGGTCTGGGTATGTCTCTGCATTTTTAAACTCAGACATTGTGTCTCACTGTCCATGTAATGAAAGAATTTTGTTGGAATCTGTGTGGCTCTGTATATTAAAACTCACACATTGTGTCTCACTGTCCATGTAAAGAAAGTTTTGTACAAATCTGTGTCTCTGTATCTTTATACTCACACATTGTGTCTCACTGTCCTTGTAATGAAAGAGTTTTGAAGGAATCTGTGTGTCTCTGCATCTTTAAACTCACACTTTGTGTCTCACTGTCCATGTAATCAAAGAGTTTTGTAGGACTGGATGTGTCTCTGTATCTTCAAAGTCACACATTGTGTCTCACTTTCCTTGTAATGAAAGAGTTTTGTCGGAATCTGTGTTTCTCTGTATCTTTTAACTTACACATTGTGTCTCACTTTCCATGTAATGAAAGAGTTTTGTAGGAATATGTGTTTTTCTGCATCTTTACACTCACACATTGTGTCACACTTTCCAAGTAATGAAAGAGTTTTGTAGGAATCTGGGTGTATCAGCATCTTTAAACTCACACATTGTGTCTCACTGTCCATGTAATGAAAGAGTTTTGTCGGAATCTGGGTGTATCTGCATCTTTAAACTCACACATTGTTTCTCACTGTCCATGTAATAAAAGTGTTTTGTAGTACTGGGTGTGTCTCTGTACCTTTAAACTAACACATTGGGTCTCACTGTCCATGTAATGAAAGAGTTTTGTAGGCCTGGGTATGTCTCTGCATTTTTAAACTCAGACATTGTGTCTCACTGTCCATGTAACGAAAGAGTTTTATAGGAATCTGTCTGTCTCTGCGTCTTTAAACTCACACATTGTGTCTCACTGTCCATGTAATTAAAGAGTTTTGTAGGAATCTGTGTTTCTCTGTATCTTTTAACTTACACATTGTGTCTCACTTTCCATGTAATGAAAGAGTTTTGTAGGAATATGTGTTTTTCTGCATCTTTACACTCACACATTGTGTCACACTTACCAAGTAATGAAAGAGTTTTGTAGGAATCTGGGTGTATCAGCATCTTTAAACTCACACATTGTGTCTCACTGTCCATGTAATGAAAGAGTTTTGTCGGAATCTGTGTGTTTCTGCATCTTTAAACTCACACATTTTGTTTCACTGTCCATGTAATAAAAGAGTTATGTAGGACTGGGTGTGTCTCTGCATCTTTAACCTCAAACATTGGTTCACACTGTCCATGTAATGAAAGAGTTTTGTAGTTCTGGGTGTGTCTCTGCATCTTTAAATTCACACATTGGGTCTCATTGTCCATGTAATGAAAGAGTTTTGTAGGCCTGGGTATGTCTCTGCATTTTTATACTCAGACATTGTGTCTCACTGTCCATGTAATGAAAGAGATTTGTAGGTCTGGGTATGTCTCTGCATTTTTAAACTCAGACATTGTGTCTCACTGTGCATGTAATGAAAGAGTTTTGTAGGAATCTGTGTGTCTCTGTATCTTTAAACTCAGACATTCTGTCTCACTGTCCATGTAATGAAAGAGTTTTGTAGTTCAGGGTGTGTCTCTGCATCTTTAAGCTCACACAATGTGTCTCACTGTCCATGTAATGAAAGAATTTTGTTGGAATCTGTGTGGCTCTGTATATTAAAACTCACACATTGTGTCTCACTGTCCATGTAAAGAAAGTTTTGTACAAATCTGTGTCTCTGTATCTTTATACTCACACATTGTGTCTCACTGTCCTTGTAATGAAAGAGTTTTGAAGGAATCTGTGTGTCTCTGCATCTTTAAACTCACACTTTGTGTCTCACTTTCCATGTAATCAAAGAGTTTTGTAGGACTGGATGTGTCTCTGTATCTTCAAAGTCACACATTGTGTCTCACTGTCCATGTAATTAAAGAGTTTTGTGGGAATATGTGTTTTTCTGCATCTTTACACTTACACATTGTGTCACACTTTCCAAGTAATGAAAGAGATTTGTAGGAATCTGGGTGTATCAGCATCTTTAAACTCACACATTGTGTCTCACTATCCATGAAATGAAAGAGTTTTGTAGGAATCTGTGTGTCTCTGCATCTTTAAACTCACACATTGTGTTTCACTGTCCATGTAATAAAAGAGTTATGTAGGACTGGGTGTGGCTCTGTATCTTTAACCTCAAACATTGGTTCACACTGTCCATGTAATGAAAGAGTTTTGTAGGAATCTGTGTGTCTCTGCATCTTTGAACTCACACATTGTGCCTCACTGTCCATGTAATGAAAGAGTTTTGTAGGAATATGTGAGTCTGTGTATCTTTAAGCTCACACATTGTTCTCACTGTCCTTGTAATGAAAGAGTTTTGTAGGACTGGGTGTGTCTCTGTATCTTCAAACTCACACATTGGGTCTCACTGTCCATGTAATGAAAGAGTTTTGTAGGAATCTGTGTGTCTCTGCATCTTTAAACTCAGACATTCTGTCTCACTGTCCATGTAATGAAAGAGTTTTGTACTACTGGGTGTGTCTCTGCATCTTTAAACTCACACATTGTGTCTCACTGTCCATGTAATGAAAGAGTTTTGTAGGAATATGTGAGTCTCTGTATCTTTAAACTCACATATTGTGTCTCACTGTCCATGTAATGAAAGAGTTTTGTAGGAATATGTGTGTCTCTGTATCTTAAAACTCACACATTGTGTCTCACTGTCCATGTAATAAAAGAGTTTTGTAGGAATCTGTGTGTCTCTGCATCTTTAAACTCACACAATGTGCCTCACTGTCGATGTAATGAAAGAGTTTTGTTGGAATCTGTGTGTATCTGTATCTTCAAACTCACACATTTTGAGACAATGTCCATGTAATGAAAGAGTTTTGTACGAATCTGTGTGTCTCTCTCTCTTTAAACTCACACATTATGTCTCACTGTCCATGTAACGAAAGATTTTTGTAGGAATCTGTCTTTCTCTGCTTCTTCAAACTCACACATTGTGACTCTCTGTCCATGTAATGAAAGAGTTTTGTTGGATACTGTGTTTCTCTGCATCTTTAAACTCACACATTGTTTCTAACTGTCCATGTAATAAAAGTGTTTTTTAGGACTGGGTGTGTCTCTGTATCTTTAAACTAACACATTGGGTCTCACTGTCCATGTAATGAAAGAGATTTGTAGGTCTGGTTATGTCTCTGCATTTTTAAACTCAGACATTGTGTCTCACTGTCCATGTAATGAAAGAATTTTGTTGGAATCTGTGTGGCTCTGTATATTAAAACTCACACATTGTGTCTCACTGTCCATGTAAAGAAAGATTTGTACAAATCTGTGTCTCTGTATCTTTATACTCACACATTGTGTCTCACTGTCCTTGTAATGAAAGAGTTTTGAAGGAATCTGTGTGTCTCTGCATCTTTAAACTCACACTTTGTGTCTCACTGTCCATGTAATCAAAGAGTTTTGTAGGACTGGATGTGTCTCTGTATCTTCAAAGTCACACATTGTGTCTCACTTTCCTTGTAATGAAAGAGTTTTGTCGGAATCTGTGTTTCTCTGTATCTTTTAACTTACACATTGTGTCTCACTTTCCATGTAATGAAAGAGTTTTGTAGGAATATGTGTTTTTCTGCATCTTTACACTCACACATTGTGTCACACTTTCCAAGTAATGAAAGAGTTTTGTAGGAATCTGGGTGTATCAGCATCTTTAAACTCACACATTGTGTCTCATTGTCCATGTAATGAAAGAGTTTTGTCGGAATCTGGGTGTATCTGCATCTTTAAACTCACACATTGTTTCTCACTGTCCATGTAATAAAAGTGTTTTGTAGGCCTGGGTATGTCTCTGCATTTTTAAACTCATACATTGTGTCTCACTGTCCATGTAATGAAAGAGTTTTGTAGGACTGGGTGTGTCTCTGCACCTTTAAACTAACACATTGGGTCTCACTGTCCATGTAATGAAAGAGTTTTGTAGGCCTGGGTATGTCTCTGCATTTTTAAACTCATACATTGTGTCTCACTGTCCATGTAACGAAAGAGTTTTATAGGAATCTGTCTGTCTCTGCGTCTTTATACTCACACATTGTGTCTCACTGTCCATGTAATTAAAGAGTTTTGTAGGAATCTGTGTTTCTCTGTATCTTTTAACTTACACATTGTGTCTCACTTTCCATGTAATGAAAGAGTTTTGTAGGAATATGTGTTTTTCTGCATCTTTACACTCACACATTGTGTCACACTGTCCAAGTAATGAAAGAGTTTTGTAGGAATCTGGGTGTATCAGCATCTTTAAACTCACACATTGTGTCTCACTGTCCATGTAATGAAAGAGTTTTGTCGGAATCTGTGTGTTTCTGCATCTTTAAACTCACACATTTTGTTTCACTGTCCATGTAATAAAAGAGTTATGTAGGACTGGGTGTGTCTCTGTATCTTTAACCTCAAACATTGGTTCACACTGTCCATGTAATGAAAGAGTTTTGTAGTTCTGGGTGTGTCTCTGCATCTTTAAATTCACACATTGGGTCTCATTGTCCATGTAATGAAAGAGTTTTGTAGGCCTGGGTATGTCTCTGCATCTTTATACTCAGACATTGTGTCTCACTGTCCATGTAACGAAAGAGTTTTGTAGGATTCTGTCTGTCTCTCCGTCTTTAAACTCACACATTGTGTCTCACTGTCCATGTAATTAAAGAGTTTTGTAGGAATCTTTGTGTATCTGCATCTTTAAACTCACACATTGTGACTCACTGTCCATGTAATGAAAGAGTTTTGTAGTTCTGTGTGTCTCTGAATCTTTAAACTCACACATTGGGTCTCACTGTCCATGTAATGAAAGAGTTTTGTAGGTCTGGGTGTGTCTATGCATCTTTAAACTCACAAATTATGTCTCACTGTCCATGTAATGAAAGAGTTTTGTAGGAATCTGTGTGTCTCTGCATCTTTAAGCTCACACATTGGGTCTCTCTGTCCATGTAATGAAAGAGTTTTGTAGGTCTGGGTGTGTCTCTGCATCTTTAAACTCAAACATTGTGTCTCACTGTCCATGTAATGAAAGAGTTTTGTTGGATACTGTGTTTCTCTGCATCTTTAAACTCACACATTGTTTCTAACTGTCCATGTAATAAAAGTGTTTTGTAGGACTGGGTGTGTCTCTGTATCTTTAAACTAACACATTGGGTCTCACTGTCCATGTAATGAAAGAGATTTGTAGGTCTGGGTATGTCTCTGCATTTTTAAACTCAGACATTGTGTCTCACTGTCCATGTAATGAAAGAGTTTTGTAGGAATCTGTGTGTCTCTGTATCTTTAAACTCAGACATTCTGTCTCACTGTCCATGTAATGAAAGAGTTTTGTAGTTCAGGGTGTGTCTCTGCATCTTTAAGCTCACACAATGTGTCTCACTGTCCATGTAATGAAAGAATTTTGTTGGAATCTGTGTGGCTCTGTATATTAAAACTCACACATTGTGTCTCACTGTCCATGTAAAGAAAGTTTTGTACAAATCTGTGTCTCTGTATCTTTATACTCACACATTGTGTCTCACTGTCCTTGTAATGAAAGAGTTTTGAAGGAATCTGTGTGTCTCTGCATCTTTAAACTCACACTTTGTGTCTCACTTTCCATGTAATCAAAGAGTTTTGTAGGACTGGATGTGTCTCTGTATCTTCAAAGTCACACATTGTGTCTCACTGTCCATGTAATTAAAGAGTTTTGTGGGAATATGTGTTTTTCTGCATCTTTACACTTACACATTGTGTCACACTTTCCAAGTAATGAAAGAGATTTGTAGGAATCTGGGTGTATCAGCATCTTTAAACTCACACATTGTGTCTCACTATCCATGAAATGAAAGAGTTTTGTAGGAATCTGTGTGTCTCTGCATCTTTAAACTCACACATTGTGTTTCACTGTCCATGTAATAAAAGAGTTATGTAGGACTGGGTGTGGCTCTGTATCTTTAACCTCAAACATTGGTTCACACTGTCCATGTAATGAAAGAGTTTTGTAGGAATCTGTGTGTCTCTGCATCTTTGAACTCACACATTGTGCCTCACTGTCCATGTAATGAAAGAGTTTTGTAGGAATATGTGAGTCTGTGTATCTTTAAGCTCACACATTGTTCTCACTGTCCTTGTAATGAAAGAGTTTTGTAGGACTGGGTGTGTCTCTGTATCTTCAAACTCACACATTGGGTCTCACTGTCCATGTAATGAAAGAGTTTTGTAGGAATCTGTGTGTCTCTGCATCTTTAAACTCAGACATTCTGTCTCACTGTCCATGTAATGAAAGAGTTTTGTACTACTGGGTGTGTCTCTGCATCTTTAAACTCACACATTGTGTCTCACTGTCCATGTAATGAAAGAGTTTTGTAGGAATATGTGAGTCTCTGTATCTTTAAACTCACATATTGTGTCTCACTGTCCATGTAATGAAAGAGTTTTGTAGGAATATGTGTGTCTCTGTATCTTAAAACTCACACATTGTGTCTCACTGTCCATGTAATAAAAGAGTTTTGTAGGAATCTGTGTGTCTCTGCAACATTACACTCACACATTGGGTCTCACTGTCCATGTAATGAAAGAGTTTTTTAGTTCTTGGTCTGTCTCTGCATCTTTAAACACACACAATGTGCCTCACTGTCGATGTAATGAAAGAGTTTTGTTGGAATCTGAGTGTATCTGTATCTTCAAACTCACACATTTTGAGACAATGTCCATGTAATGAAAGAGTTTTGTACAAATCTGTGTGTCTCTCTCTCTTTAAACTCACACATTATGTCTCACTGTCCATGTAACGAAAGATTTTTGTAGGAATCTGTCTTTCTCTGCATCTTCAAACTCACACATTGTGACTCTCTGTCCATGTAATGAAAGAGTTTTGTTGGAATCTGTGTGTCTCTGCATCTTTAAGCTCGCACATTGTGTCTCACTGTCCATGTAATGAAAGAGATTTTTAGTTCTTGGTCTGTCTCTGCATCTTTAAACTCACACAATGTGCCTCACTGTCGATGTAATGAAAGAGTTTTGTTGGAATCTGTTTGTCTCTGTATCTTTAAACTCACACTTTTTGACTCACTGTCCATGTAATGAATGAGTTTTGTACAAATCTGTGTGTCTCTCTATCTTTAAACTCACACATTGTGTCTCACTGTCCATGTAATGAAAGAGTTTTGTAGGAATCTGTGTGTCCCTGCATCTTTAAACTCACACATTGTATCTCACTGTCCATGTATTAAAAGAGTTCTGTACGACTGGGTGTGTCTCTGTATCTTTGAACTCACACAGTGTGTCTCACTGTCCATTAAATGAAAGAGTTTTGTAGTTCTGGGTGTGTCTCTGCATCTTTAAACTCACACTTTGTATCTCACTGTCCTTGTAATGAAAGAGTTTTTTTGGAATCTGTGTGTCTCTGTATCTTTAAACTCACACATTGTGTCTAACTGTCCATGTAATGAAAGATTTTTGTTCGACTGGGTCTGTCTCTGTATTTTAAACTCACACATTGGGTCTCACGGTCCATGTAATGAAAGAGTTTTGTAGGAATCTGTGTGTCTCTGTATCTTTAAACTCACACATTGTGTCTCACTGTCCATGTAATGAAAGAGTTTTGTAGGAATCTGTGTGTATCTGCATCTTTGAACTCACACATTGTGTCTCACTGTCCATGTAATGAAAGAGTTTTGTAGGACTGAATGTGTCTCTGCATCTTTAAACTCACACATTGTGGCTCACTGTCCATGTAATGAAAGAGTTTTGTCGCACTGGGTGTGTCTCTGCATCTTTAAACTCACACATTGGTCACACTGTCCTTGTAATTAAAGAGTTTTGTAGGAATATGTGAGTCTCTGTATCTTTAAAGTCAAACATTGCGTCTCACTGTCCATGTAATGAAAGAGTTTTGTAGGAATCTGTGTGTCTCTGCATCTTTAAACTCACACATTGTGGCTCACTGTCCATGTAATGAAATAGTTTTGTAGGACTGGGTGTGTCTCTGTATCTTTAAACTCACACATTGTGTCTCACTGTCCATGGAATGAAAGTGTTTTGTAGGAATATGTGAGTCTCTGTATCTTTAAACTCACACATTGTGTCTCACTGTCCTTGTAATTAAAGAGTTTTGTAGCAATCTGTCTGTATCTGCATCTTTCAGCTCCCACATTTTGTCTCACTGTCCATGTAATGAAAGAGTTTTGTAGCAATCTGTGTGTATCTGCAAATTTAAACTCACACATTGTGTCTCACTGTCCATGTAATGAAAGAGTTTTGTAGGAATCTGTGTGTCCCTGCATCTTTAAACTCACACATTGTATCTCACTGTCCATGTATGAAAAGAGTTCTGTACGACTGGTTGTGTCTCTGTATCTTTGAACTCACACAGTGTGTCTCACTGTCCATTAAATGAAAGAGTTTTGTAGTTCTGGGTGTGTCTCTGCATCTTTAAACTCACACTTTGTATCTCACTGTCCTTGTAATGAAAGAGTTTTTTTGGAATCTGTGTGTCTCTGTATCTTTAAACTCACACATTGTGTCTAACTGTCCATGTAATGAAAGATTTTTGTTCGACTGGGTCTGTCTCTGTATTTTAAACTCACACATTGGGTCTCACGGTCCATGTAATGAAAGAGTTTAGTAGGAATCTGTGTGTCTCTGTATCTTTAAACTCACACATTGTGTCTCACAGTCCATGTAATGAAAGAGTTTTGTAGGAATCTGTGTGTATCTGCATCTTTGAACTCACACATTGTGTCTCACTGTCCATGTAATGAAAGAGTTTTGTAGGACTGAATGTGTCTCTGCATCTTTAAACTCACACATTGTATCTCACTGCCCATGTAATGAAAGAGTTTTGTCGGACTGGGTGTGTCTCTGCATCTTTAAACTCACACATTGGTCACACTGTCCTTGTAATTAAAGAGTTTTGTAGGAATATGTGAGTCTCTGTATCTTTAAACTCAAACATTGTGTCTCACGGTCCATGTAATGAAAGAGTTTTGTAGGAATCTGTGTGTCTCTGCATCTTTAAACTCACACATTGTGGCTCACTGTCCATGTAATGAAATAGTTTTGTAGGACTGGGTGTGTCTCTGTATCTTTAAACTCACACATTGTGTCTCACTGTCCATGGATGAAAGTGTTTTGTAGGAATATGTGAGTCTCTTTATCTTTAAACTCACACACTTTGAGACAATGTCCATGTAATGAAAGAGTTTTGTACAAATCTGTGTGTCTCTCTCTCTTTAAACTCACACATTATGTCTCACTGTCCATGTAACGAAAGATTTTTGTAGGAATCTGTCTTTCTCTGCATCTTCAAACTCACACATTGTGACTCTCTGTCCATGTAATGAAAGAGTTTTGTTGGAATCTGTGTGTCTCTGCATCTTTAAGCTCCCACATTGTGTCCCACTGTCCATGTAATGAAAGAGATTTTTAGTTCTTGGTCTGAGTCTGCATCTTTAAACTCACACAATGTGCCTCACTGTCGATGTAATGAAAGAGTTTTGTTGGAATCTGTGTGTCTCTGCATCTTTAAACTCACACATTGTGGCTCACTGTCCATGTAATGAAATAGTTTTGTAGGAATATGTGAGTCTCTGTATCTTTAAACTCACACATTGTGTCTCACTGTCCTTGTAATTAAAGAGTTTTGTAGCAATCTGTCTGTATCTGCATCTTTCAGCTCCCACATTTTGTCTCACTGTCCATGTAATGAAAGAGTTTTGTAGCAATCTGTGTGTATCTGCAAATTTAAACTCACACATTGTGTCTCACAGTCCATGTAATGAAAGAGTTTTGTAGGAATCTGTGTGTCCCTGCATCTTTAAACTCACACATTGTATCTCACTGTCCATGTATGAAAAGAGTTCTGTACGACTGGTTGTGTCTCTGTATCTTTGAACTCACACAGTGTGTCTCACTGTCCATTAAATGAAAGAGTTTTGTAGTTCTGGGTGTGTCTCTGCATCTTTAAACTCACACTTTGTATCTCACTGTCCTTGTAATGAAAGAGTTTTTTTGGAATCTGTGTGTCTCTGTATCTTTAAACTCACACATTGTGTCTAACTGTCCATGTAATGAAAGATTTTTGTTCGACTGGGTCTGTCTCTGTATTTTAAACTCACACATTGGGTCTCACGGTCCATGTAATGAAAGAGTTTTGTAGGAATCTGTGTGTCTCTGTATCTTTAAACTCACACATTGTGTCTCACTGTCCATGTAATCAAAGAGTTTTGTAGGAATCTGTGTGTATCTGCATCTTTGAACTCACACATTGTGTCTCACTGTCCATGTAATGAAAGAGTTTTGTAGGACTGAATGTGTCTCTGCATCTTTAAACTCACACATTGTGGCTCACTGTCCATGTAATGAAAGAGTTTTGTCGGACTGGGTGTGTCTCTGCATCTTTAAACTCACACATTGGTCACACTGTCCTTGTAATTAAAGAGTTTAATAGGAATATGTGAGTCTCTGTATCTTTAAACTCAAACATTGTGTCTCACTGTCCATGTAATGAAAGAGTTTTGTAGGAATCTGTGTGTCTCTGCATCTTTAAACTCACACATTGTGGCTCACTGTCCATGTAATGAAATAGTTTTGTAGGACTGGGTGTGTCTCTGTATCTTTAAACTCACACTTTGTGTCTCACTGTCCATGGAATGAAAGTGTTTTGTAGGAATATGTGAGTCTCTGTATCTTTAAACTCACACATTGTGTCTCACTGTCCTTGTAATTAAAGAGTTTTGTAGGAATCTGTCTGTATCTGCATCTTTCAGCTCCCACATTTTGTCTCACTGTCCATGTAATGAAAGAGTTTTGTAGCAATCTGTGTGTATCTGCAAATTTAAACTCACACATTGTGTCTCACAGTCCATGTAATGAAAGAGTTTTGTAGGAATCTGTGTGTCCCTGCATCTTTAAACTCACACATTGTATCTCACTGTCCATGTATGAAAAGAGTTCTGTACGACTGGTTGTGTCTCTGTATCTTTGAACTCACACAGTGTGTCTCACTGTCCATTAAATGAAAGAGTTTTGTAGTTCTGGGTGTGTCACTGCATCTTTAAACTCACACTTTGTATCTCACTGTCCTTGTAATGAAAGAGTTTTTTTGGAATCTGTGTGTCTCTGTATCTTTAAACTCACACATTGTGTCTAACTGCCCATGTAATGAAAGATTTTTGTTCGACTGGGTCTGTCTCTGTATTTTAAACTCACACATTGGGCCTCACGGTCCATGTAATGAAAGAGTTTAGTAGGAATCTGTGTGTCTCTGTATCTTTAAACTCACACATTGTGTCTCACTGTCCATGTAATGAAAGAGTTTTGTAGTTCAGGGTGTGTCTCTGCATCTTTAAGCTCACACAATGTGTCTCACTGTCCATGTAATGAAAGAGTTTTGTAGGAATCTGTGTGTCTCTGCATCTTTAAACTCAGACATTCTGTCTCACCGTCCATGTAATGAAAGAGTTTTGTACTACTGGGTGTGTCTCTGCATCTTTAAACTCACACATTGTGTCTCACTGTCCATGTAATGAAAGAGTTTTGTAGGAATATGTGAGTCTCTGTATCTTTAAACTCACATATTGTGTCTCACTGTCCATGTAATGAAAGAGTTTTGTAGGAATATGTGTGTCTCTGTATCTTAAAACTCACACATTGTGTCTCACTGTCCATGTAATAAAAGAGTTTTGTAGGAATCTGTGTGTCTCTGCAACTTTACACTCACACATTGGGTCTCACTGTCCATGTAATGAAAGAGTTTTTTAGTTCTTGGTCTGTCTCTGCATCTTTAAACTCACACAATGTGCCTCACTGTCGATGTAATGAAAGAGTTTTGTTGGAATCTGTGTGTATCTGTATCTTCAAACTCACACATTTTGAGACAATGTCCATGTAATGAAAGAGTTTTGTACAAATCTGTGTGTCTCTCTCTCTTTAAACTCACACATTATGTCTCACTGTCCATGTAACGAAAGATTTTTGTAGGAATCTGTCTTTCTCTGCTTCTTCAAACTCACACATTGTGACTCTCTGTCCATGTAATGAAAGAGTTTTGTTGGAATCTGTGTGTCTCTGTATCTTTAAACTCACACATTGTGTCTCACTGTCCATGTAATGAAAGAGATTTTTAGTTCTTGGTCTGTCTCTGCATCTTTAAACTCACACAATGTGCCTCACTGTCGATGTAATGAAAGAGTTTTGTTGGAATCTGTGTGTCTCTGTATCTTTAAACTCACACTTTTTGACTCACTGTCCATGCAATGAATGAGTTTTGTACAAATCTGTGTGTCTCTCTATCTTTAAACTCACACATTGTGTCTCACTGTCCATGTATTAAAAGAGTTCTGTACGACTGGGTGTGTCTCTGTATCTTTGAACTCACACAGTGTGTCTCACTGTCCATTAAATGAAAGAGTTTTGTAGTTCTGGGTGTGTCTCTGCATCTTTAAACTCACACTTTGTATCTCACTGTCCTTGTAATGAAAGAGTTTTTTTGGAATCTGTGTGTCTCTGTATCTTTAAACTCACACATTGTGTCTAACTGTCCATGTAATGAAAGATTTTTGTTCGACTGGGTCTGTCTCTGTATTTTAAACTCACACATTGGGTCTCACGGTCCATGTAATGAAAGAGTTTTGTAGGAATCTGTGTGTCTCTGTATCTTTAAACTCACACATTGTGTCTCACTGTCCATGTAATGAAAGAGTTTTGTAGGAATCTGTGTGTATCTGCATCTTTGAACTCACACATTGTGTCTCACTGTCCATGTAATGAAAGAGTTTTGTAGGACTGAATGTGTCTCTGCATCTTTAAACTCACACATTGTGGCTCACTGTCCATGTAATGAAAGAGTTTTGTTGGACTGGGTGTGTCTCTGCATCTTTAAACTCACACATTGGTCACACTGTCCTTGTAATGAAAGAGTTTTGTAGGAATATGTGAGTCTCTGTATCTTTAAACTCAAACATTGTGTCTCACTGTCCATGTAATGAAAGAGTTTTGTAGGAATCTGTGTGTCTCTGCATCTTTAAACTCACACATTGTGGCTCACTGTCCATGTAATGAAATAGTTTTGTAGGACTGGGTGTGTCTCTGTATCTTTAAACTCACACATTGTGTCTCACTGTCCATGGAATGAAAGTGTTTTGTAGTTCTGGGTGTGTCTCTGTATCATTAAACTCACACATTGTGTCTCACTGTCCATGTAATGAAACAGTTTTGTAGGAATATGTGAGTCTCTGTATCTTTAAACTCACACATTGTGTCTCACTGTCCTTGTAATTAAAGAGTTTTGTAGGAATCTGTCTGTATCTGCATCTTTCAGCTCCCACATTTTGTCTCACTGTCCATGTAATGAAAGAGTTTTGTAGCAATCTGTGTGTATCTGCAAATTTAAACTCACACATTGTGTCTCACAGTCCATGTAATGAAAGAGTTTTGTAGGAATCTGTGTGTCCCTGCATCTTTAAACTCACACATTGTATCTCACTGTCCATGTATGAAAAGAGTTCTGTACGACTAGGTGTGTCTCTGTATCTTTGAACTCACACATTGTGTCTCACTGTCCATGTAATGAAAGAGTTTTGTAGGAATATGTGAGTCTCTGTATCTTTAAACTCACACTTTGTGTCTCACTGTCCATGTAATGAAAGAGTTTTGTAGGAATCTGTGTGTCACTGCATCTTCAGCTCCCACATTTTGTCTCAATGTCCATGTAACGAAAGAGTTTTGTATCAATCTGTGTGTATCTGCATCTTTAAACGCACATTTTGTGTCTCACTGTCCATGTAATGAAAGAGTTTTGTAGGAATCTTTGTGCCTCTGCATCTTTAAACTCGCACATTGTATCTCACTGTCCATGTAATAAAAGAGTTCTGTATGACTGGGTGTGTCTCTGTATCTTTAAAGTCTCAGATTGGGTCTCACTGTCCATGTAATGAAAGAGTTTTCTAGTTCTGTGTGTGACTCTGCATCTATAAACTAACAAAATGTGTCTCACTGTCCATGTACTGAAAGAGTTTTGTTGGAATCTGTGTGTCTCTGTATATTTAAACTAACAAATTGTGTCTCACTGTCCATGTAATGAAAGAGTTTTGTAGGACTGGGTGTGTTTCTGCAACTTTAAACTTACACATTATGCCTCACAGTCCATGTAATGAAAGAGTTTTATAGGAATCTGTTTGCCTCTGCATCTTTAAACTCACACATTGTGACTCACTGTCCAGGTAATGAAAGTGTCTTGTAGGAATCTGTGTGTATCTGCATCTTTAAACTCACACATTGTGTCTCACTGTCCAGGTAATGAAAGTGTATTGTAGGAATCTGTGTGTATCTGCATCTTTAAACTCACACATTGTGTCTCACGGTCCATGTAATGAAAGAGTTTTGGAGGAATCTGTGTGTCTCTGTATCTTTAAACTCACGCGTTGTGTCTCACTGTCCATGTAATGAAAGAGTTTTGTAGGAATCTGTCTTTCTCTGCATCTTTAAACTCACACATTGTGACCCTCTGTCCATGTAATGAAAGAGTTTTGTAGGAATCTGTGTGTATCTGCATCTTTAAACTCACACATTGTGTCTCATGGTCCATGTAATGAAAGAGGTTTGTAGGAATCTGTGTGTCTCTGCATCTTTAAACTCACACATTGTGTCTCACTGTCCATGTAATAAAAGAGTTCTGTACGACTGGGTGTGCCTCTGTATCTTTAAACTCACACATTGGGTCTCACTGTCCATGTAATGAAAGAGTTTTGTAGTTCTGGGTGTGTCTCTGCATCTTTAAACTAACACAATGTTTCTCCCTGTCCATGTAATGAAAGGGTTTTTTTCGAATCTGTGTGTCTCTGTATCTTTAAACTCACACATTGTGTCTCACTGTCCATGTAATGAAAGAGTTTTGTAGGAATCTGAGTGTCTCTGTATCTTTAAACTCACACTTTGGGTCTCACTGTCCATGTAATGAAAGAGTTATGTACGAATCTGTGTGTCTCTCTATCTTGAAACTCACACATTGTGTCTCACTGACCATGTAATGAAAGAGGTTTGTAGGAATCTGTGTGTATCTGCATCTTTAAACTCACACATTGTTTCTCACGGTCCATGCAATAAAAGAGTTCTGTACCACTCGGTGTGTCTCTGTATCTTTAAACTCACACATTGGGTCTCACTGTCCATGAAATGAAAGAGTTTTGTAGTTCTGGGTGTGTCTCTGCATCTTTAAACTCACACAATGTTTCTCACTGTCCATGTAATGAAAGGGTTTTTTTGGAATCTGTGTGTCTCTGTCTCTTTCAACTCACAAATTGTGTGTCACTGTCCATGTAATGAAAGAGTTTTGTAGGACTGGGTGTGTCTCCGTATCTTTAAACTCACACATTGGGTCTCACTGTCCATGTAATGAAAGAGTTTTGTAGGAATCTGTGTGTCTCTGCATCTTTAAACTCACACTTTGTGTCTCTCTGTCCATGTAATGAAAGAGTTTTGTAGGAATCTGTGTGTATCTGCATTTTTAAACTCACAAATTGTGTCTCACTGTCAATGTAATGAAAGTGTTTTGTAGGAATCTGTGTGTCTCTGCATCTTTAAACTCACACATTGTGGCTCACTGTCCATGTAATGAAATAGTTTTGTAGGACTGGGTTTGTCTCTGTATCTTTAAACTCACACATTGTGTCTCACTGTCCTTGTAATGAAAGAGTTTTGTAGGAATCTGTGTGTTTCTGCATCTTTAAACTCACACATTGTGTCTCACTGTCTATGTAATGAAAGAGTTTTGTAGTTCTGCGTGTGTCTCTGCATCTTTAAACTCACACATTGTATCTCACTGTCCTTGTAATGAAAGAGTTTTGTTGGAATCTGTGTGTCTCTGTATCTTTAAACTCACACATTGTGTCTCACTGTCCTTGTAATGAAAGAGTTTTGTAGGAATCTGTGTGTTTCTGCATCTTTCAGCTCCCACATTTTGTCTCACTGTCCATGTAATGAACGAGTTTTGTAGCAATCTGTGTGTATCTGCATCTTTAAACTCACACATTGTGTCTCACTGTCTATGTAATGAAAGAGTTTTGTAGTTCTGCGTGTGTCTCTGCATCTTTAAACTCACACATTGTATCTCACTGTCCTTGTAATGAAAGAGTTTTTTTGGAATCTGTGTGTCTCTGTATCTTTAAACTCACACATTGTGTCTAACTGTCCATGTAATGAAAGAGTTTTGTAGTTCTGCGTGTGTCTCTGTATCTTTAAACTCACACATTGTGTCTAACTGTCCATGTAATGAAAGATTTTTGTTCGACTGGGTTTGTCTCTGTATCTTTAAACTCACACGTTGGGTCTCACTGTCCATGTAATGAAAGAGTTTTGTAGGAATCTGTATGTCTCTGTATCCTTAAACTCACACATTGTGTCTCACTGTCCATGTAATGAAAGAGTTTTGTAGGAATCTGTGTGTATCTGAATCTTTAAACTCACACATTGTGTCTCACTGTCCATGTAATGAAATAGTTTTGTAGGACTGGGTGTGTCTCTGCATCTTTAAACTCATACATTGTGGCTCACTGTCATGTAATGAAAGAGTTTTGTAGGAATCTGTGTGTATCTGCATCTTTAAATGCACATTTTATGTCTCACTGTCCATGTAATAAAAGAGTTTTGTAGGAATCTGTGTGTCTCTGCATCTTTAAACTCGCACATTGTATCTCACAGTCCATGTAATAAAAGAGTTCTGTACGACTGGGTGTGTCTCTCTATCTTTAAAGTCACAAATTGGGTCTCACTGTCCATGTAATGAAAGAGTTTTCTAGTTCTGGGTGTGTCTCTGCATCTTTAAACTCACAAAATGTGTCTCACTGTCCATGTAATGAAAGAGTTTAGTTGGAATCTGTGTGTATCTGAATCTTTAAACTCACACATTGTGTCTCACTGTCCATGTAATGAAATAGTTTTGTAGGAATCTGTGTGTCTCTGCATCTTTAAACTCACACATTGTGGCTCACTGTCCATGTAATGAAATAGTTTTGTAGGACTGGGTGTGTCCCTGTATCTTTAAACTCACACATTGTGTCTCACTGTCCAGGTAATGAAAGAGTTTTGTTGGAATCTGTGTGTTTCTGCATCGTTCAGCTCCCACATTTTGTCTCACTGTCCATGTAATGACCGAGTTTTGTAGCAATCTGTGTGTATCTGCATCTTTAAACTCACACATTGTGTCTCACTGTCTATGTAATGAAAGAGTTTTGTAGTTCTGCGTGTGTCTCTGCATCTTTAAACTCACACATTGTATCTCACTGTCCATGTAATGAAAGAGCTTTGTAGGAATCTGTGTGTATCTAAATCTTTAAACTCACACATTGTTTCTCACGGTCCATGTAATAAAAGAGTTCTGTACCACTCGGTGTGTCTCTGTTTCTTTAAACTCACACATTGGGTCTCACTGTCCATGTAATGAAAGAGTTTTGTAGTTCTGGGTGTGTCTCTGCATCTTTAAACTCACACAATGTTTCTCACTGTCCATGTAATGAAAGGGTTTTTTTGGAATCTGTGTGTCTCTGTCTCTTTCAACTCACAAATTGTGTGTCACTGTCCATGTAATGAAAGAGTTTTGTAGGACTGGGTGTGTCTCCGTATCTTTAAACTCACACATTGGGTCTCACTGTCCATGTAATGAAAGAGTTTTGTAGGACTCTGTGTGTCTCTGCATCTTTAAACTCACACTTTGTGTCTCACTGACCATGTAATGAAACGGTTTTGTAGGAATCTGTGTGTCTCTGTAACTTCAAACTCACACATTGTGTCTCTCTGTCCATGTAATGAAAGAGTTTTGTAGGAATCTGTGCGTATCTGCATTTTTAAACTCACACATTGTTTCTCACTGTCAATGTAATGAAAGTGTTTTGTAGGAATCTGTGTGTCTCTGCATCTTTAAACTCACACATTGTGGCTCACTGTCCATGTAATGAAATAGTTTTGTAGGACTGGGTGTGTCCCTGTATCTTTAAACTCACACATTGTGACTCACTGTCCTTGTAATGAAAGAGTTTTGTAGGAATCTGTGTGTTTCTGCATCGTTCAGCTCCCACATTTTGTCTCACTGTCCATGTAATGAACGAGTTTTGTAGCAATCTGTGTGTATCTGCATCTTTAAACTCACACATTGGGTCTCACTGTCCATGTAATGAAAGAGTTTTGTAGGAATCTGTCTATCTCTGCATCTTTAAACTCACACATTGTGACTCTCTGTCCAAGTAATGAAAGAGTTTTGTAGGAATCTGTGTATCTCTGTATCTTTAAACTCAAACATTGGGTCTCACTGTCCATGTAATGAAAGAGTTTTGTAGGAATCTGTGTGTCTCTGCATCTTTAAGCTCTCACATTGCGTCTCACTGTCCATGCAATGAAAGAGTTTTGTAGTAATCTGTGTGTATCTGCACCTTTAAACTCACACATTTTGTCTCACTGTCCATGTAATGAAAGAGGTTTGTAGGAATCTGTGTATCTCTGCATCTTTAACTCACACATTGTGTCTCACTGTCCTTGTAATAAAAGAGTTCTGTTCAACTGGGTGTGTCTCTGTATCTTTAAACACACGCATTGGGTCTCAATGTCCATGTAATGAAAGACTTTTGTTGGAATCTGTGTTTCTCGGCATCTTTAAACGCACATTTTATGTCTCACTGTCCATGTAATAAAAGAGTTTTGTAGGAATCTGTGTGTCTCTGCATCTTTAAACTCGCACATTGTATCTCACTGTCCATGTAATGAAAGAGTTTTGTAGGACTGGGTTTGTCTCCGTATCTTTAAGCTCCCACATTGTGTCTCACTGTCCAGGTAATGAAAGAGTTTTGTAGGAATCTGTGTGTATCTGCATCTTTAAACTCACACATTGTGTCTCACGGTGCATGTAATGAAAGAGTTTTGTAGGAATCTGTGTGTCTCTGTATCTTTAAACTCACGCATTGTGTCTCACTGTCCATGTAATGAAAGAGTTTTGTAGGAATCTGTCTTTCTCTGCATCTTTAAACTCACACATTGTGTCTCATGGTCCATGTAATGACAGAGGTTTGTAGGAATCTGTGTGTCTCTGCATCTTTAAACTCACACATTGTGTCTCACTGTCCATGTAATGAAAGGGTTTTTTTTGGAATCTGTGTGTCTCTGTCTCTTTCAACTAACAAATTGTGTCTCACTGTCCATGTAATGAAAGAGTTTTGCACGACTGGGTGTGTCTCTGCATCTTTAAACTTACACATGGTGCCTCACAGTCCATGTAATGAACGAGTTTTATAGGAATCTGTTTGTCTCTGCATCTTTAAACTCAAACATTGTGACTCACTGTCCATGTAATGAAAGAGTTTTGTAGGAATCTGTGTGTCTCTGCATCTTTAAACTCACACATTGTGTCTCACTGTCCATGTAATGAAAGAGTTTTGTAGTTCTGGGTGTGTCTCTGCATCTTTAAACTAACACAATGTTTCTCCCTGTCCATGTAATGAAAGGGTTTTTTTAAAATCTGTGTGTCTCTGTATCTTTAAACTCACACATTGTGTCTCACTGTCCATGTAATGAAATAGTTTTGTAGGAATCTGTGTGTATCTGCATCTTTAAACTCACACATTGTGTCTCACGGTCCATGTAATGAAAGAGTTTTCTAGGAATCTGTGTGTCTCTGTATCATTAAACTCACGCATTGTGTCTCACTGTCCATGTAATGAAAGAGTTTTGTAGGAATCTGTGTGTATCTGCATCTTTAAACTCACACATTGTGTCTCACGGTCCATGTAATGAAAGAGTTTTCTAGGAATCTGTGTGTCTCTGCATCTTTAAACTCACACATTGTGACCCTCTGTCCATGTAATGAAAGAGTTTTGTAGGAATCTGTGTGTATCTGCATCTTTAAACTCACACATTGTGTCTCATGGTCCATGTAATGAAAGAGGTTTGTAGGAATCTGTGTTTCTCTGCATCTTTAAACTCACACATTGTGTCTCACTGTCCATGTAATAAAAGAGTTCTGTACGACTGGGTGTGCCTCTGTATCTTTAAACTCACACATTGGGTCTCACTGTCCATGTAATGAAAGAGTTTTGTAGTTCTGGGTGTGTCTCTGCATCTTTAAACTAACACAATGTTTCTCCCTGTCCATGTAATGAAAGAGTTTTGTAGGACTGGGTGTGTCTCCGTATCTTTAAATTCACACATTGGGTCTCAATGTCCATGTAATGAAAGAGTTTTGTTGGAATCTGTGTTTCTCTGCATCTTTAAACTCACACATTGTTTCTCACTGTCCATGTAATAAAAGTGTTGTGTAGGACTGGGTGTGTCTCTGTATCTTTAAACTAACACTTTGGTTCTCACTGTCCATGTAATGAAAGAGTTTTGTAGCTCTGGGTATGTCTCTGCATTTTTAAACTCAGGCATTGTGTCTCACAGTCCATGTAACGAAAGAGTTTTGTAGGAATCTGTGTGTCTCTGCATCTTTAAACTCACACATTGTGTCCCACTGTCCATGTAATGAAAGAGTTTTGTAGGAATCTGTGTGTATCTGCATCTTTAAACTCACACATTGTGTCTCACTGTCCATGTAATGGAAGAGTTGTGAAGGAATCTGTGTGTCTCTGCATCTTTAAACTCACACATTGTGTCTCACTGTCCATGTAATGAAAGTGTTTTGTAGGAATCTGTGTGTCTCTGCATCTTTAAACTCACACATTGTTTCTCAAGGTCCATGTAATAAAAGAGTTCTGTACCACTCGGTGTGTCTCTGTTTCTTTAAACTCACACATTGGGTCTCACTGTCCATGTAATGAAAGAGTTTTGTAGTTCTGGGTGTGTCTCTGCATCTTTAAACTCACACAATGTTTCTCACTGTCCATGTAATGAAAGGGTTTTTTTGGAATCTGTGTGTCTCTGTCTCTTTCAACTCACAAATTGTGTGTCACTGTCCATGTAATGAAAGAGTTTTGTAAGACTGGGTGTGTCTCTGTATCTTTAAACTCACACATTGTGTCTCTCTGTCCATGTAATAAAAGAGTTTTGTAGGAATCTGTGTGTATCTGCATTTTTAAACTCACACATTGTGTCTCACTGTCAATGTAATGAAAGTGTTTTGTAGGAATCTGTGTGTCTCTGCATCTTTAAACTCACACATTGTGGCTCACTGTCCATATAATGAAATAGTTTTGTAGGACTGGGTGTGTCTCTGCATCTTTAAACTGACATATTGTGTCTCACTGTCCTTGTAATGAAAGAGTTTTGTAGGAATCTGTGTGTTTCTGCATTGTTCAGCTCCCACATTTTGTCTCACTGCCCATGTAATGAACGGGTTTTGTAGCAATCTGTGTGTATCTGCATCTTTAAACTCACACATTGTGTCTCACTGTCTATGTAATGAAAGAGTTTTGTAGTTCTGCGTGTGTCTCTGCATCTTTAAACTCACACATTGTATCTCACTGTCCTTGTAATGAAAGAGTTTTTTTGGAATCTGTGTGTCTCTGTATCTTTAAACTCACACATTGTATCTAACTGTCCATGTAATGAAAGATTTTTGTTCGACTGGGTTTGTCTCTGTATCTTTAAACTCACACATTGGGTCTCACTGTCCATGTAATGAAAGAGTTTTGTAGGAATCTGTATGTCTCTGTATCCTTAAACTCACACATTGTGTCTCACTGTCCATGTAATGAAAGAGTTTTGTAGGAATCTGTGTGTATCTGAATCTTTAAACTCACACATTGTGTCTCACTGTCCATGTAATGAAATAGTTTTGTAGGACTGGGTGTGTCTCTGCATCTTTAAACTCATACATTGTGGCTCACTGTCATGTAATTGAAGAGTTTTTTTAGGAATCTGTGTGTATCTGCATCTTTAAACGCACATTTTATGTCTCACTGTCCATGTAATAAAAGAGTTTTGTAGGAATCTGTGTGTCTCTGCATCTTTAAACTCGCACATTGTATCTCACAGTCCATGTAATAAAAGAGTTCTGTACGACTGGGTGTGTCTCTCTATCTTTAAAGTCACACATTGGGTCTCACTGTCCATGTAATGAAAGAGTTTTCTAGTTCTGGGTGTGTCTCTGCATCTTTAAACTCACAAAATGTGTCTCACTGTCCATGTAATGAAAGAGTTTAGTTGGAATCTGTGTGTCTCTGTATATTTAAACTAACAAATTGTGTCTCAATGTTCATGTAATGAAAGAGTTTTGTTGGACTAGGTGTGTCTCTGCATCATTAAACTCACACATTGTGTCTCACAGTCCACGTAATGAAAGAGTTTTGTAGGAAACTGTGTGTCTCTGCATCTTTAAACTCACACATTGTGTCTCACGGTCCATGTAATGAAAGAGTTTTGTAGGAATCTGTGTGTCTCTGTATCTTTAAACTCACGCATTGTGTCTCACTGTCCATGTAATGAAAGAGTTTTGTAGGAATCTGTGTGTCTCTGCATCTTTAAACTCACACATTGTGTCTCACTGTCCATGTAATGAAAGAGTTTTGTAGGAATCTGTGAGTCTCTGCATCTTTAAACTCACACATTGTGTCTCATGGTCCATGTAATGAAAGAGGTTTGTAGGAATCTGTGTGTCTCTGCATCTTTAAACTCACACATTGTGTCTCACTGTCCATGTAATGAAAGAGGTTTTTTTGGAATCTGTGTGTCTCTATCTCTTTAAACTAACAAATTGTGTCTCACTGTCCATGTAATGAAAGAGTTTTGCACGAACTGGTGTGTCTCTGCATCTTTAAACTCACACATGGTGCCTCACAGTCCATGTAATGAACGAGTTTTATAGGAATCTGTTTGTCTCTGCATCTTTAAACTCACACATTGTGACTCACTGTCCATGTAATGAAAGAGTTTTGTAGGAATCTGTGTGTCTCTGCATCTTTAAACTCACACATTGTGTCTCACTGTCCATGTAATGAAAGAGTTTTGTAGATCTGGTGTGTCTCTGCATCTTTAAACTAACACAATGTGTCTCCCTGTCCATGTAATGAAAGAGTTTGTTTAAATCTGTGTGTCTCTGTATCTTTAAACTCACACATTGTGTCTCACTGTCCATGTAATAAAAGAGTTATGTAGGAATCTGTGTGTCTCTGCATCTTTAAACTCACACATTGTGTCTCACTGTCCATGTAATGAAAGAGTTTTGTAGGAATCTGTGTGTCTCTGTATCTTTAAACTCACACATTGTGTCTCACTGTCCATGTAATGAAAGAGTTTTGTAGGAATCTGTGTGTCTCTGCATCTTTAAACTCACACATTGTGTCTCACTGTCCATGTAATGAAAGAGTTTTGTAGGAATCTGTGTGTCTCTGCATCTTTAAACTCACACATTGTGTCCCACTGTCCATGTAATGAAAGAGTTTTGTAGGAATCTGTGTGTCTCTGCATCTTTAAACTCACACATTGTGTCTCACTGTCCATGTAATGAAAGAGTTTTGTAGGAATCTGTGTGTCTCTGCATCTTTAAACTCACACATTGTGTCTCACTGTCCATGTAATAAAAGAGTTCTGTACGACTGGGTGTGTCTCTGTATCTTTAAACTCACACATTGTGTCTCACTGTCCATGTAATGAAAGAGTTTTGTAGGACTGGGTGTGTCTCTGCATCTTTAAACTAACACAATGTTTCTCCCTGTCCATGTAATGAAAGGGTTTTCTTAGAATCTGTGTGTCTCTGTATCTTTAAACTCACACATTGTGTCTCACTGACCATGTAATGAAAGAGGTTTGTAGGAATCTGTGTGTATCTGCATCTTTAAACTCACACATTGTTTCTCAAGGTCCATGTAATAAAAGAGTTCTGTACCACTCGGAGTGTCTCTGTTTCTTTAAACTCACACATTGGGTCTCACTGTCCATGTAATGAAAGAGTTTTGTAGTTCTGGGTGTGTCTCTGCATCTTTAAACTCACACAATGTTTCTCACTGTCCATGTAATGAAAGGGTTTTTTTGGAATCTGTGTGTCTCTGTCTCTTTCAACTCACAAATTGTGTCTCACTGTCCATGTAATGAAAGAGTTTTGTAAGACTGGGTGTGTCTCTGTATCTTTAAACTCACACATTGTGTCTCTCTGTCCATGTAATAAAAGAGTTTTGTAGGAATCTGTGTGTATCTGCATTTTTAAACTCACACATTGTGTCTCACTGTCAATGTAATGAAAGTGTTTTGTAGGAATCTGTGTGTCTCTGCATCTTTAAACTCACACATTGTTTCTCAAGGTCCATGTAATAAAAGAGTTCTGTACCACTCGGTGTGTCTCTGTTTCTTTAAACTCACACATTGTTTCTCACTGTCCATGTAATGAAAGAGTTTTGTAGTTCTGGGTGTGTCTCTGCATCTTTAAACTCACACAATGTTTCTCACTGTCCATGTAATGAAAGGGTTTTTTTGGAATCTGTGTGTCTCTGTCTCTTTCAACTCACAAATTGTGTCTCACTGTCCATGTAATGAAAGAGTTTTGTAAGACTGGGTGTGTCTCTGTATCTTTAAACTCACACATTGTGTCTCTCTGTCCATGTAATAAAAGAGTTTTGTAGGAATCTGTGTGTATCTGCATTTTTAAACTCACACATTGTGTCTCACTGTCAATGTAATGAAAGTGTTTTGTAGGAATCTGTGTGTCTCTGCATCTTTAAACTCACACATTGTGGCTCACTGTCCATATAATGAAATAGTTTTGTAGGACTGGGTGTGTCTCTGTATCTTTAAACTCACATATTGTGTCTCACTGTCCTTGTAATGAAAGAGTTTTGTAGGAATCTGTGTGTTTCTGCATCGTTCAGCTCCCACATTTTGTCTCACTGTCCATGTAATGAACGAGTTTTGTAGCAATCTGTGTGTATCTGCATCTTTAAACTCACACATTGTGTCTCACTGTCTATGTAATGAAAGTGTTTTGTAGGAATCTGTGTGTCTCTGCATCTTTAAACTCACACATTGTTTCTCAAGGTCCATGTAATAAAAGAGTTCTGTACCACTCGGTGTGTCTCTGTTTCTTTAAACTCACACATTGTTTCTCACTGTCCATGTAATGAAAGAGTTTTGTAGTTCTGGGTGTGTCTCTGCATCTTTAAACTCACACAATGTTTCTCACTGTCCATGTAATGAAAGGGTTTTTTTTGGAATCTGTGTGTCTCTGTCTCTTTCAACTCACAAATTGTGTCTCACTGTCCATGTAATGAAAGAGTTTTGTAAGACTGGGTGTGTCTCTGTATCTTTAAACTCACACATTGTGTCTCTCTGTCCAAGTAATAAAAGAGTTTTGTAGGAATCTGTGTGTATCTGCATTTTTAAACTCACACATTGTGTCTCACTGTCAATGTAATGAAAGTGTTTTGTAGGAATCTGTGTGTCTCTGCATCTTTAAACTCACACATTGTGGCTCACTGTCCATATAATGAAATAGTTTTGTAGGACTGGGTGTGTCTCTGTATCTTTAAACTCACATATTGTGTCTCACTGTCCTTGTAATGAAAGAGTTTTGTAGGAATCTGTGTGTTTCTGCATCGTTCAGCTCCCACATTTTGTCTCACTGTCCATGTAATGAACGAGTTTTGTAGCAATCTGTGTGTATCTGCATCTTTAAACTCACACATTGTGTCTCACTGTCTATGTAATGAAAGTGTTTTGTAGGAATCTGTGTGTCTCTGCATCTTTAAACTCACACATTGTTTCTCAAGGTCCATGTAATAAAAGAGTTCTGTACCACTCGGTGTGTCTCTGTTTCTTTAAACTCACACATTGTTTCTCACTGTCCATGTAATGAAAGAGTTTTGTAGTTCTGGGTGTGTCTCTGCATCTTTAAACTCACACAATGTTTCTCACTGTCCATGTAATGAAAGGGTTTTTTTGGAATCTGTGTGTCTCTGTCTCTTTCAACTCACAAATTGTGTCTCACTGTCCATGTAATGAAAGAGTTTTGTAAGACTGGGTGTGTCTCTGTATCTTTAAACTCACACATTGTGTCTCTCTGTCCATGTAATAAAAGAGTTTTGTAGGAATCTGTGTGTATCTGCATTTTTAAACTCACACATTGTGTCTCACTGTCAATGTAATGAAAGTGTTTTGTAGGAATCTGTGTGTCTCTGCATCTTTAAACTCACACATTGTGGCTCACTGTCCATATAATGAAATAGTTTTGTAGGACTGGGTGTGTCTCTGTATCTTTAAACTCACATATTGTGTCTCACTGTCCTTGTAATGAAAGAGTTTTGTAGGAATCTGTGTGTTTCTGCATCGTTCAGCTCCCACATTTTGTCTCACTGTCCATGTAATGAACGAGTTTTGTAGCAATCTGTGTGTATCTGCATCTTTAAACTCACACATTGTGTCTCACTGTCTATGTAATGAAAGAGTTTTGTAGTTCTGCGTGTGTCTCTGCATCTTTAAACTCACACATTGTATCTCACTGTCCTTGTAATGAAAGAGTTTTTTTGGAATCTGTGTGTCTCTGTATCTTTAAACTCACACATTGTGTCTAACTGTCCATGTAATGAAAGATTTTTGTTCGACTGGGTTTGTCTCTGTATCTTTAAACTCACACGTTGGGTCTCACTGGCCATGTAATGAAAGAGTTTTGTAGGAATCTGTGTGTATCTGAATCTTTAAACTCACACATTGTGTCTCACTGTCCATGTAATGAAATAGTTTTGTAGGACTGGGTATGTCTCTGCATCTTTAAACTCACACATTGTGTCTCACTGTCCATGTAATGAAAGAGTTTTGTAGGAATCTGTGTGTATCTGCATCTTTAAACGCACATTTTATGTCTCACTGTCCATGTAATAAAAGAGTTTTGTAGGAATCTGTGTGTCTCTGCATCTTTAAACTCGCACATTGTATCTCACAGTCCATGTAATAAAAGAGTTCTGTACGACTGGGTGTGTCTCTCTATCTTTAAAGTCACACATTGGGTCTCACTGTCCATGTAATGGAAGAGTTTTCTAGATCTGGGTGTGTCTCTGCATCTTTAAACTCACAAAATGTGTCTCACTGTCCATGTAATGAAAGAGTTTAGTTGGAATCTGTGTGTCTCTATATTTAAACTAACAAATTGTGTTTCACTGTCCATGTAATGAAAGAGTTTTGCAGGACTGGGTGTGTCTCTGCATCTTTAAACTTACACATGGTGCCTCACAGTCCATGTAATGAAAGAGTTTTGTAGGAATCTGTGTGTCTCTGCATCTTTAAGCTCCCACATTGTGTCTCACTGTCCAGGTAATGAAAGAGTTTTGTAGGAATCTGTGTGTATCTGCATCTTTAAACTCACACATTGTGTCTCACGGTGCATGTAATGAAAGAGTTTTGTAGGAATCTGTGTGTCTCTGTATCTTTAAACTCACGCATTGTGTCTCACTGTCCATGTAATGAAAGAGTTTTGTAGGAATCTGTCTTTCTCTGCATCTTTAAACTCACACATTGTGTCTCATGGTCCATGTAATGACAGAGGTTTGTAGGAATCTGTGTGTCTCTGCATCTTTAAACTCACACATTGTGTCTCACTGTCCATGTAATGAAAGGGTTTTTTTGGAATCTGTGTGTCTCTATCTCTTTCAACTAACAAATTGTGTCTCACTGTCCATGTAATGAAAGAGTTTTGCACGACTGGGTGTGTCTCTGCATCTTTAAACTTACACATGGTGCCTCACAGTCCATGTAATGAACGAGTTTTGTAGGAATCTGTGTGTCTCTGCATCTTTAAGCTCCCACATTGTGTCTCACTGTCCATGTAATGAAAGTGTTTTGTTGGAATCTGTGTTTCTCTGCATCTTTAAACTCAGACATTGTGTCTTACTGTCCATGTAATGAAAGAGTTTTGTAGGACTGGGTGTGTCTCTGTATCTTTAAACTCAAACATTGTGTCTTACTGTCCATGTAATGAAAGAGTTTTGTAGGAATCTGTGTGTCTCTGTATCTTTAAACTCACACATTGTGTCTCACTGTCCATGTAATGAAAGAGTTTTGTAGGAATCTGTGTGTATCTGCATCTTTAAACTCACACATTGTGTCACACTGTCCATGTAATGAAAGAGTTTTGTAGGAATCTGTGTGTCTCTGTATCTTTAAACTCACGCATTGTGTCTCACTGTCCATGTAATGAAAGAGTTTTGTAGGAATCTGTGTGTCTCTGCATCTTTAAACTCACACATTGTGTCTCACGGTCCATGTAATGAAAGAGTTTTCTAGGAATCTGTGTGTCTCTGCATCTTTAAACTCACACATTGTGACCCTCTGTCCATGTAATGAAAGAGTTTTGTAGGAATCTGTGTGTATCTGCATCTTTAAACTCACACATTGTGTCCCATGGTCCATGTAATGAAAGAGGTTTGTAGGAATCTGTGTTTCTCTGCATCTTTAAACTCACACATTGTGTCTCACTGTCCATGTAATAAAAGAGTTCTGTACGACTGGGTGTGCCTCTGTATCTTTAAACTCACACATTGGGTCTCACTGTCCATGTAATGAAAGAGTTTTGTAGTTCTGGGTGTGTCTCTGCATCTTTAAACTAACACAATGTTTCTCCCTGTCCATGTAATGAAAGGGTTTTCTTAGAATCTGTGTGTCTCTGTATCTTTAAACTCACACATTGTGTCTCACTGACCATGTAATGAAAGAGGTTTGTAGGAATCTGTGTGTATCTGCATCTTTAAACTCACACATTGTGTCTCACGGTCCATGTAATGAAAGGGGTTTGTAGGAATCTGTGTGTCTCTGCATCTTTAAACTCACACATTGTGTCTCACTGTCCATGTAATGAAAGAGTTCTGTACGACTGGGTGTGTCTCTGTATCTTTAAACTCACACATTGTTTCTCACTGTCCATGTAATGAAAGAGTTTTGTAGGAACTGGGTGTGTCTCTGCATCTTTAAAAGAACACATTGTGTCTCACTGTAAATGTAATTAAAGAGTTTTGTAGGAATCTGTGTGTCTCTACAACTTTAAACTCACTCATTGTGTCTCACTGTCCATGTAATGAAAGAGTTTTTTTAGTTCTGGGTGTGTCTCTGTATCTTTAAACTCACACATTTTGACTCACTGTCCATGAAATGAAAGAGTTTTCTACAAATCTGTTTGTCTCTCTATCTTTAAACTCACCCATTGTGTCTCACTATCCATCTAACGAAAGAGTTTTGTTGGAATCTGTCTATCTCTGCACCTTGAAACTCACACATTGTGACTCTCTGTCCATGTAATGAAAGAGTTTTGTAGGAATCAGTGTGTTTCTGCATTTTTACACTCACACATTGTGTCTCACTGTCCATATAATGAAAGAGTTTTGCATGAATCTGAGTGTCTCTGTATCCTTAAACTCACACATTGTGTCTCACTGTCCATGTATTGAAAGAGTTTTGTAGGAATCTCTGTGTCTTTGCATCTTTAAAATAACACATTGTTTCTCACTGTCCAAGTAATGAAAGAGTTTTGTAGGAATCTGAGTGTCTCTGCATCTTTAAAATAACAAATTGTGTCATAATGTCCATGTAATAAAGATTTTTGTAAACTGGGTGTGTCTCTGTATCTTTAAACTCACACATTGGGTCTCACTGTCCATGTAATGAAAGAGTTTTGTTGGAATCTGTGTGGCTCTGTATATTAAACTCACACATTGTGTCTCACTGTCCACGTAAAGAAAGAGTTTTGTACAAATCTGTGTCTCTGTATCTTTATACTCACACATTGTGTCTCACTGTCCTTGTAATGAAAGAGTTTTGAAGGAATCTGTGTGTCTCTGAATCTTTAAACTCACACTTTGTGTCTCACTGTCCATGTAATCAAAGAGTTTTGTAGGACTGGATGTGTCTCTGTATCTTCAAAGTCACACATTGTGTCTCACTTTCCATGTAATGAAAGAGTTTTGTAGGAATCTGTGTTTCTCTGTATCTTTTAACTTACACATTGTGTCCCACTTTCCATGTAATGAAAGAGTTTTGTAGGAATCTGTGTGTATCTGCATCTTTAAACACATACATTGTGTCTCACTGTCCATGTAATGAAAGAGTTTTGTAGGAATCTGTGTGTCTCTGCATCATTAAACTCACACATTGTGTCTCACTGTCCATGTAATGAAAGAGTTTTGTAGGACTGGGTGTGTCTCTGTTTTTTAACCTCACACATTGGTTCTCACTGTCCATGTAATGAAAGAGTTTTGTAGGACCGGGTGTGTCTCTGTATCTTTAAACTCACACATTGGGTCTCACTGTCCATGTAATGAAAGAGTTTTGTAGGAATCTGTTTGTCTCTGCATCTTTAAACTCACACATTGTGTCTCACTGTCCATGTAATGAAAGAGTTTTGTAGGAATCTGTGTATCTCTGTATCTTTAAACTCAAACATTGGGTCTCACTGTCCATGTAATGAAAGAGTTTTGTAGGAATCTGTGTGTCTCTGCATCTTTAAGCTCTCACATTGCGTCTCACTGTCCATGCAATGAAAGAGTTTTGTAGTAATCTGTGTGTATCTGCACCTTTAAACTCACACATTTTGTCTCACTGTCCATGTAATGAAAGAGGTTTGTAGGAATCTGTGTATCTCTGCATCTTTAACTCACACATTGTGTCTCACTGTCCTTGTAATAAAAGAGTTCTGTTCAACTGGGTGTGTCTCTGTATCTTTAAACACACGCATTGGGTCTCAATGTCCATGTAATGAAAGACTTTTGTTGGAATCTGTGTTTCTCGGCATCTTTAAACTCACACATTGTTTCTCACTGTCCATGTAATAAAAGTGTTTTGTAGGACTGGGTGTGTCTCTGTATCTTTAAACTAACACATTGGGTCTCACTGTCCATGTAATGAAAGAGTTTTGTAGGTCTGGGTATGTCTCTGCATTTTTAAACTCAGACATTGTGTCTCACTGTGCATGTAACGAAAGAGTTTTGTAGGAATCTGTGTGTCTCTGCATCTTTAAACTCACACATTGTGACCCACTGTCCATGTAATGAAAGAGTTTTGTAGGAATCCGTGTGTATCTGCATCTTTAAACTCACACATTGTGTCTCACTGTCCATTTATTGGAAGAGTTGTGAAGGAATCTGTGTGTCTCTGCATCTTTAAACTCACACATTGTGTCTCACTGTCCATGTAATAAAAGAATTTTGTAGGACTGGGTGTGTCTCTGTATATTTAACCTCACACATTGGTTCTCACTGTCCATGTAATGAAAGAGTTTTGTAGGACTGGGTGTGTCTCTGCATCTTTTAACTCACACATTGTGTCTCACTGTCCATGTAATGAAAGAGTTTTGTCGGAATATGTGAGTCTCTGTATCATTAAGCTCACACATTGTGTCTCACTGTCCATGTAATGAAAGAGTTTTTTTCGACTGGGTGTGTCTCTGTATATTTGAACTCACACATTGTGTCTCACAGTCCATGTAATGAAAGAGTTTTGTAGGAATATGTGAGTCTCTGTATCTTTAAACTCACACATTGTGTCTCACTGTCCATGTAATGAAAGAGTTTTGTAGGACTGGGTTTGTCTCTGCATCTTTAAACTCACACATTGGGTCTCACTGTCCATGTAATGAAAGAGTTTTTCAGTTCTGGGTGTATCTCTGCATTCTTAAACTCACACAAAGTGCCTCACTGTCGATTTAATGAAAGAGTTTTGTTGGAATCTGTGTGTCTCTGCATCTTTAAGCTCTCACATTGCGTCTCACTGTCCATGTAATAAAAGAGTTTTGTAGGAATCTGTGTGTCTCTGCATCTTTAAACTCGCACATTGTATCTCACAGTCCATGTAATAAAAGAGTTCTGTACGACTGGGTGTGTCTCTCTATCTTTAAAGTCACACATTGGGTCTCACTGTCCATGTAATGGAAGAGTTTTCTAGTTCTGGGTGTGTCTCTGCATCTTTAAACTCACAAAATGTGTCTCACTGTCCATGTAATGAAAGAGTTTAGTTGGAATCTGTGTGTCTCTATATTTAAACTAACAAATTGTGTTTCACTGTCCATGTAATGAAAGAGTTTTGCAGGACTGGGTGTGTCTCTGCATCTTTAAACTTACACATGGTGCCTCACAGTCCATGTAATGAAAGAGTTTTATAGGAATCTGTTTGTCTCTGCATCTTTAAACTCACACATTGTGACTCACTGTCCATGTAATGAAAGAGTTTTGTAGGAATCTTTGTGTCTCTGCATCTTTAAGCTCCCACATTGTGTCTCACTGTCCATGTAATGAAAGAGTTTTGTAGTTCTGGGTGTGTCTCTGTATCTTTAAACTCACACATTGGGTCTCACTGTCCATGTAATGAAAGAGTTTTGTAGTTCTGGGTGTGTCTCTGCATCTTTAAACTCACACAATGTTTCTCACTGTCCATGTAATGAAAGGGTTTTTTTGGAATCTGTGTGTCTCTGTCTCTTTCAACTAACAAATTGTGTCTCACTGTCCATGTAATGAAAGAGTTTTGCACGACTGGGTGTGTCTCTGTATCTTTAAACTCACACATTGTGTCTCACGGTCCATGTAATGAAAGAGTTTTGTAGGAATCTGTCTTTCTCTGCATCTTTAAACTCACACATTGTGACCCTCTGTCCATGTAATGAAAGAGTTTCGTAGGAATCTGTGTGTATCTGCATCTTTAAACTCACACATTGTGTCTCATGGTCTATGTAATGAAAGAGGTTTGTGGGAATCTGTGTTTCTCTGCATCTTTAAACTCACACATTGTGTCTCATTGTCCATGTAATAAAAGAGTTCTGTACGACTGGGTGTGCCTCTGTATCTTTAAACTCACACATTGGGTCTCACTGTCCATGTAATGAAAGAGTTTTGTAGGATTGGGTGTGTCTCTGCATCTTTAAACTCACACATTGTGTCTCACTGTCCATGTAATGAAAGAGTTTTGTAGGAATCTGTGTGCTCTCTGTATCTTTAAGCTCACACATTGTGTCTCACTGCTCCATGTAATGAAAGAGTTTTGAAGGAATCTGTGTGTCTCTGCATCTTTAAACTGACACATTGTGTCTCACTGTCCATGTAATAAAGAGTTTAGTACGACTGGGTGTGTCTCTGTATCTTTAAACGTCACACATTGGTTCTCACTGTCCATGTAATGAAAGAGTTTTGTAGGACTGGTGTGTATCTGCATCTTTAAACTCACACATTGTTTCTCACTGTCCATGTAATAAAAGAGTTCTGTACCACTCGCTTTTTCTCTGTATCTTTAAACTCACACATTGGGTCTCGCTGTCCATGTAATGAAAGAGTTTTGTAGTTCTGGGTGTGTCTCTGCATCTTTAAACTCACACAATGTTTCTCACTGTCCATGTAATGAAAGGGTTTTTTTAGAATCTGTGTGTCTCTGTATCTTTAAACTCACACATTGTGTCTCACTGACCATGTAATGAAAGAGGTTTGTAGGAATCTGTGTGTATCTGCATCTTTAAACTCACACATTGTGTCTCACTGTCCATGTAATAAAAGAGTTCTGTACCACTCGGTGTGTCTCTGTTTCTTTAAACTCACACATTGGGTCTCACTGTCCATGTAATGAAAGAGTTTTGTAGTTCTGGGTGTGTCTCTGCATCTTTAAACTCACACAATGTTTCTCACTGTCCATGTAATGAAAGGGTTTTTTTGGAATCTGTGTGTCTCTGTCTCTTTCAACTCACAAATTGTGTCTCACTGTCCATGTAATGAAAGAGTTTTGTAAGACTGGGTGTGTCTCTGTATCTTTAAACTCACACATTGTGTCTCTCTGTCCATGTAATAAAAGAGTTTTGTAGGAATCTGTGTGTATCTGCATTTTTAAACTCACACATTGTGTCTCACTGTCAATGTAATGAAAGTGTTTTGTAGGAATCTGTGTGTCTCTGCATCTTTAAACTCACACATTGTGGCTCACTGTCCATATAATGAAATAGTTTTGTAGGACTGGGTGTGTCTCTGTATCTTTAAACTGACATATTGTGTCTCACTGTCCTTGTAATGAAAGAGTTTTGTAGGAATCTGTGTGTTTCTGCATCGTTCAGCTCCCACATTTTGTCTCACTGTCCATGTAATGAACGAGTTTTGTAGCAATCTGTGTGTATCTGCATCTTTAAACTCACACATTGTGTCTCACTGTCTATGTAATGAAAGAGTTTTGTAGTTCTGCGTGTGTCTCTGCATCTTTAAACTCACACATTGTATCTCACTGTCCTTGTAATGAAAGAGTTTTTTTGGAATCTGTGTGTCTCTGTATCTTTAAACTCACACATTGTGTCTAACTGTCCATGTAATGAAAGATTTTTGTTCGACTGGGTTTGTCTCTGTATCTTTAAACTCACACATTGGGTCTCACTGTCCATGTAATGAAAGAGTTTTGTAGGAATCTGTATGTCTCTGTATCCTTAAACTCACACATTGTGTCTCACTGTCCATGTAATGAAAGAGTTTTGTAGGAATCTGTGTGTATCTGAATCTTTAAACTCACACATTGTGTCTCACTGTCCATGTAATGAAATAGTTTTGTAGGACTGGGTGTGTCTCTGCATCTTTAAACTCATACATTGTGGCTCACTGTCATGTAATGAAAGAGTTTTTTTAGGAAAGTGTGTGTATCTGCATCTTTAAACGCACATTTTATGTCTCACTGTCCATGTAATAAAAGAGTTTTGTAGGAATCTGTGTGTCTCTGCATCTTTAAACTCGCACATTGTATCTCACTGTCCATGTAATGAAAGAGTTCTGTTCGAATCTGGTGTGTCTCTCTATATTTAAAGCTCACACATTGGGTCTCACTGTCCACTATAATGAAAGAGTTTTCTAGTTCTGGGTGTGTCTCTGCATCTTTAAACTCACACAATGTGTCTCACTGTCCATGTAATGAAAGAGTTTAGTAGGAATCTGTGTGTCTCTGCTATCTTTAAACTCACACATTGTGTCTCACTGTCCATGTAATGAAAGAGTTTTGTAGGACTGGGTGTGTCTCTGCATCTTTCAAACTTCACACATGGTGCTCACAGTCCATGTAATGAAAGAGTTTTGTAGGAATCTGTGTGTCTCTGCATCTTTAAGCTCCACATTGTGTCTCACTGTCCAGGTAATGAAAGAGTTTTGTAGGAATCTGTGTGTCTCTGCATCTTTAAACTCACACATTGTGTCTCACGGTGCCATGTAATGAAAGAGTTTTGTAGGAATCTGTGTGTCTCTGTATCTTTAAACCTCACAGCATTGTGTCTCACTGTCCATGTAATGAAAGAGTTTTGTAGGAATCTGTCTTTCTCTGCATCTTTAAACTCACACATTGTGTCTCATGGTCCATGTAATGACAGAGGTTTGTAGGAATCTGTGTGTCTCTGCATCTTTAAACTCACACATTGTGTCTCACTGTCCATGTAATGAAAGGGTTTTTTTGGAATCTGTGTGTCTCTGTCTCTTTCAACTAACAAATTGTGTCTCACTGTCCATGTAATGAAAGAGTTTTGCACGACTGGGTGTGTCTCTGCATCTTTAAACTTACACATGGTGCCTCACAGTCCATGTAATGAACGAGTTTTATAGGAATCTGTTTGTCTCTGCATCTTTAAACTCAAACATTGTGACTCACTGTCCATGTAATGAAAGAGTTTTGTAGGAATCTGTGTGTCTCTGCATCTTTAAACTCACACATTGTGTCTCACTGTCCATGTAATGAAAGAGTTTTGTAGTTCTGGGTGTGTCTCTGCATCTTTAAACTAACACAATGTTTCTCCCTGTCCATGTAATGAAAGTGTTTTGTAGAATCTGTGTGTCTCTGTATCTTTAAACTCACACATTGTGTCTCACTGTCCATGTAATGAAATAGTTTTGTAGGAATCTGTGTGTCTCTGCATCTTTAAACTCACACATTGTGTCACACTTTCCATGTAATGAAAGAGTTTTCTAGGAATCTGTGTGTCTCTGTATCTTTAAACTCACGCATTGTGTCTCACTGTCCATGTAATGAAAGAGTTTTGTAGGACTGGGTGTGTCTCTGTATCTTTAAACTCAAACATTGTGTCTCAATGTCCATGTAATGAAAGAGTTTTGTAATTCTGGGTGTGTCTCTGCATCTTTAAACTCACACATTGTGACCCTCTGTCCATGTAATGAAAGAGTTTTGTAGGAATCTGTGTGTCTCTGCATCTTTAAACTCACACATTGTGTCTCACTGGTCCATGTAATGAAAGAGGTTTGTAGGAATCTGTGTGTCTCTGCATCTTTAAACTCACACATTTTTCTCACTGTGCATGTAATAAAAGAGTTTTGTAGGACTGGGTGTGTCTCTGTATCTTCAAACTCACACATTGGGTCTCAATGTCCATGTAATGAAAGAGTTTTGTCGGAATCTGTGTGTTTCTGCATCTTTAAACTCACACAATGTGTCTCACTGTCCATGTAATTTAAGAGTTTTGTTCGACTGGGTGTGTCTCTGTATCTTTAAACTCCACACATTGTGTCACACTGTCCTTGTAATGAAAGAGTTTTGTAGGACTAGATGTGTCTCTGTATCTTTAAACTCACACATTGTGTCTCAGTCTCCATGTAATGAAAGAGTTTTGTAGGAATCTGTGTGTCTCTGCGTCTTTAAGCTCCCACATTGTGTCTCACTGTCCATGCAATGAAAGAGTTTTGTACTAATCTGTGTGTATCTGCACCTTTAAACTCACACATTGTTGTCTCACGGTCCATGTAATGAAAGAGGTTTGTAGGAATCTGTGTGTCTCTGCATCTTTAACCTCACACATTGTGTCTCACTGTCCATGTAATGAAAAGAGTTCTGTACGACTGGTTGTGTCTCTGTATCTTTAAACTCACACATTGTGTCTCTCTGTCCATGTAATGAAAGAGTTTTGTAGGAACTGGTGTGTCTCTGCATCTTTAAACTCACACATTGTGTCTCACTGTCAATGTAAAGAAAGAGTTTTGTAGGAATCTGTGTGTCTCTACAACTTTAAACTCACTCATTGTGTCTCACTGTCCATGTAATGAAAGAGATTTTTAGTTCTGGTTGTGTCTCTGCATCTTTATACTCACACAATGTGCCTCACTGTCGAAGTAATGAAAGAGTTTTGTTGGAATCTATGTGTCTCTGCTATCTTTAAACTCACACATTTTGAATCACTGTCCATGTAACGAAAGAGTTTTGTATTAATCTGTCTTTCTCTGCATCTTTAAACTCACACATTGTGTCTCTCTGTCCATGTAATGAAAGAGTTTTGTAGGAATCTGTGTGTCTCTACAACTTTAAACTCTCTCATTGTGTCTCACTGTCCATGTAATGAAAGAGTTTTGTAGGAATCTGTGCGTCTCTGAATCTTTAAACTCACACATTGGGTCTCACTGTCCATGTAATGAAAGAGTTTTGTAGGTCTGGGTGTGTCTCTGCATCTTTAAACTCACACATTATGTCTCACTGTCCATGTAATGAAAGAGTTTTGTCGGAATCTGTGTGTCTCTGCATCTTTAAGCTCACACATTGGGTCTCACTGTCCATGTAATGAAAGAGTTTTGTAGGTCTGGGTGTGTCTCTGCATCTTTAAACTCAAACATTGTGTCTCACTGTCCATGTAATGAAAGAGTTTTGTTGGATACTGTGTTTCTCTGCATCTTTAAACTCACACATTGTTTCTAACTGTCCATGTAATAAAAGTGTTTTTTAGGACTGGGTGTGTCTCTGTATCTTTAAACTAACACATTGGGTCTCACTGTCCATGTAATGAAAGAGATTAGTAGGTCTGGGTGTGTCTCTGCATCTTTAAACTCAGACATTGTGTCTCACTGTCCATGTAATGAAAGAATTTTGTTGGAATCTGTGTGGCTCTGTATATTAAAACTCACACATTGTGTCTCACTGTCCATGTAAAGAAAGGTTTTGTACAATCTGTGTGTCTCTGTATCTTTATACTCACACATTGTGTCTCACTGTCCTTGTAATGAAAGAGTTTTGAAGGAATCTGTGTGTCTCTGCATCTTTAAACTCACACATTGTGTCACACGGTCCATGTAATGAAAGAGTTTTGTAGGAATCTGTGTGTCTCTGTATCTTTAAACTCACGCGTTGTGTCTCACTGTCCTTGTAATGAAAGAGTTTTGTCGGATCTGGTGTTTCTCTGTATCTTTAAACTCACACATTGTGTCTCACTGTCCATGTAATGAAAGAGTTTTGTAGGAATCTGTGTGTTTCTGCATCTTTACACTCACACATTGTGTCACACTGTCCAAGTAATGAACGAGTTTTGTAGGAATCTGGGTGTATCTGCATCTTTAAACTCACACATTGTGTCTCACTGTCCATGTAATGAAAGAGTTTTGTCGGAATCTGGTGTGTATCTGCATCTTTAAACTCACACATTGTATCTCACTGTCCATGTAATAAAAGTGTTTTTTTGGAATCTGTGTGTCTCTGTATCTTTAAACTCACACATTGTGTCTCACTGTCCATGTAATGAAAGATTTTTGTACGACTGGGTTTGTCTCTGCTATCTTTAAACTCACACGTTGGGTCTCACTGGCCATGTAATGAAGAGTTTTTTAGGAATCTGTGCTGTCTCTGCATCTTTAAACTCACACATTGTGTCTCACTGTCCATGTAATGAAATAGTTTTGTAGGAATCTGTGTATGTCTCTGCATCTTTAACTCACACATTGTGTCTCACTGTCCATGTAATGAAAGAGTTTTGTAGGAATTGTGTGTATCTGCATCTTTAACACGCACATTTTATGTCTCACTGTCCATGTAATAAAGAGTTTTGTTGGAATCTGTGTGTCTCTGCATCTTTAAACTCACACATTGTGTCCTGTCCATGTAATGAAAGAGTTTTGGGAATCTGTGTGTCTCTGCATCTTTAAACTCACACATTGTGTCTCACTGTCCATGTATTTAGTCTGTACATTTGGGTGTGTCTCTGTATCTTTAACTGTACATTGGTTCACTGTCCATGTAATGAAAGAGTTTGTAGTTTGGGTGTGTCTCTGCATCTTTAAACTCACACATTGGTTCACTGTCCATGTAATGAAAGAGTTTTGTAGGACTGGGTGTGTCTCTGCATCTTTAAACTCACACATTGTGTCTCACTGTCCATGTAATGTTTGTAGTTTTGTAGGAATCTGTGTGTCTCTGCATCTTTAAACTCACACATTGTGTCTCACTGTCCATGTAATTAAAGAGTTTTGTAGGAATCTTTGTGTCTATGCATCTTTAAACTCACACATTATGTCTCACTGTCCATGTATTTAGTTGTACATTGGAATCTGTGTGTCTCTGTCTTTAAACTCACACATTGTGTCTCACTGTCCATGTATTTAGTCTGTACATTGGGTAGCCGGTACCATGTATTTAGTCTCACAGTTGGGAACTGTCCATGTAATGAAAGAGCATTGTAGGAATTGTGTGTCTCTGTAATTTAAACTGTACATTGTGTCTCACTGTCCATGTAATTTAGTTTTGTACATTGGGTGTGTCCATGTATTTAAACTGTACATTGTGTCTCACTGTCCATGTATTTAGTTTTGTACATTGGGTGTCTCTGCATGTATTTAAACTGTACATTGGGTCTCACTGTCCATGTAATTTAGTTTTACATTGGAATCCGTGTGTCTCTGTCTTTAAACACACATTGGGTCTCACTGTCATGTATTTAGTCTGTACATTGTGAAGCCGTTACCATGTATTTAGTCGGTACATTGTGTCTCACTGTCCATGTAATGAAAGACATTGTAGGAATCTGTGTGTTCATGTATCTTTAAACTCACACATTGTCTCACTGTCCATGTATTTAAACTGTACTTTGGGAATCCTGTGCCATGTCTTTAAACTGTACATTGTGTCTCACTGTCCATGTATTTAAACTGTACATTGGGAATCCTGTGCCATGTCTTTAAACTCACACATTGGTCTCACTGTCCATGTAATTAAAGAGTTTTGTAGGAATCTGTGTGTCCATGAATTTAGTCTGTACATTGTGTCTCACTGTCCATGTAATTAAGCTGTACAATTGGGACGGTGTCCATGTATTTAAACTGTACATTGGGTCTCACTGCATGTAATTAAAGAGTTTTGTAGGAATCTGTGTGTCATGTCTTTAACTCACACATTGGTCTCACTGTCCATGTAATTTAGTTTTGTACAGGGAGGGGTGCCATGTCTTTAAATCACACATTGGTGTCTCACTGTCCATGTATTTAGTCTGTACATTGGGAAGCCGGTGCCATGTATTTAGTCTGTACATTGGGAAGCCGGTGCCATGTATTTAGTCTGTACATTGGGAAGCCGGTGCCATGTATTTAGTCTGTACATTGGGAAGCCGGTGCCATGTATTTAGTCTGTACATTGGGAAGCCGGTGCCATGTATTTAGTCTGTACATTGGGAAGCCGGTGCCATGTATTTAGTCTGTACATTGGGAAGCCGGTGCCATGTATTTAGTCTGTACATTGGGAAGCCGGTGCCATGTATTTAGTCTGTACATTGGGAAGCCGGTGCCATGTATTTAGTCTGTACATTGGGAAGCCGGTGCCATGTATTTAGTCTGTACATTGGGAAGCCGGTGCCATGTATTTAGTCTGTACATTGGGAAGCCGGTGCCATGTATTTAGTCTGTACATTGGGAAGCCGGTGCCATGTATTTAGTCTGTACATTGGGAAGCCGGTGCCATGTATTTAGTCTGTACATTGGGAAGCCGGTGCCATGTATTTAGTCTGTACATTGGGAAGCCGGTGCCATGTATTTAGTCTGTACATTGGGAAGCCGGTGCCATGTATTTAGTCTGTACATTGGGAAGCCGGTGCCATGTATTTAGTCTGTACATTGGGAAGCCGGTGCCATGTATTTAGTCTGTACATTGGGAAGCCGGTGCCATGTATTTAGTCTGTACATTGGGAAGCCGGTGCCATGTATTTAGTCTGTACATTGGGAAGCCGGTGCCATGTATTTAGTCTGTACATTGGGAAGCCGGTGCCATGTATTTAGTCTGTACATTGGGAAGCCGGTGCCATGTATTTAGTCTGTACATTGGGAAGCCGGTGCCATGTATTTAGTCTGTACATTGGGAAGCCGGTGCCATGTATTTAGTCTGTACATTGGGAAGCCGGTGCCATGTATTTAGTCTGTACATTGGGAAGCCGGTGCCATGTATTTAGTCTGTACATTGGGAAGCCGGTGCCATGTATTTAGTCTGTACATTGGGAAGCCGGTGCCATGTATTTAGTCTGTACATTGGGAAGCCGGTGCCATGTATTTAGTCTGTACATTGGGAAGCCGGTGCCATGTATTTAGTCTGTACATTGGGAAGCCGGTGCCATGTATTTAGTCTGTACATTGGGAAGCCGGTGCCATGTATTTAGTCTGTACATTGGGAAGCCGGTGCCATGTATTTAGTCTGTACATTGGGAAGCCGGTGCCATGTATTTAGTCTGTACATTGGGAAGCCGGTGCCATGTATTTAGTCTGTACATTGGGAAGCCGGTGCCATGTATTTAGTCTGTACATTGGGAAGCCGGTGCCATGTATTTAGTCTGTACATTGGGAAGCCGGTGCCATGTATTTAGTCTGTACATTGGGAAGCCGGTGCCATGTATTTAGTCTGTACATTGGGAAGCCGGTGCCATGTATTTAGTCTGTACATTGGGAAGCCGGTGCCATGTATTTAGTCTGTACATTGGGAAGCCGGTGCCATGTATTTAGTCTGTACATTGGGAAGCCGGTGCCATGTATTTAGTCTGTACATTGGGAAGCCGGTGCCATGTATTTAGTCTGTACATTGGGAAGCCGTTGCCATGTATTTAGTCTGTACATTGGGAAGCCGGTGCCATGTATTTAGTCTGTACATTGGGAAGCCGGTGCCATGTATTTAGTCTGTACATTGGGAAGCCGGTGCCATGTATTTAGTCTGTACATTGGGAAGCCGGTGCCATGTATTTAGTCTGTACATTGGGAAGCCGGTGCCATGTATTTAGTCTGTACATTGGGAAGCCGGTGCCATGTATTTAGTCTGTACATTGGGAAGCCGGTGACATGTATTTAGTCTGTACATTGGGAAGCCGGTGCCATGTATTTAGTCTGTACATTGGGAAGCCGGTGCCATGTATTTAGTCTGTACATTGGGAAGCCGGTGCCATGTATTTAGTCTGTACATTGGGAAGCCGGTGCCATGTATTTAGTCTGTACATTGGGAAGCCGGTGCCATGTATTTAGTCTGTACATTGGGAAGCCGGTGCCATGTATTTAGTCTGTACATTGGGAAGCCGGTGCCATGTATTTAGTCTGTACATTGGGAAGCCGGTACCATGTATTTAGTCTGTACATTGGGAAGCCGGTGCCATGTATTTAGTCTTTACGATGGGAAGCCGGTGCCATGTATTTAGTCTGTACAATGAGAAGCCGGTGCCATGTATTTAGTCTGTACATGGAAGCCGGTGCATGTATTTAGTCTGTACATTGGGAAGCCGGTGCCATGTATTAGTCTGTACATTGGGAAGCCGGTGCCATGTATTTAGTCTGTACATTGGGAAGCCGGTGCCATGTATTTAGTCTGTACATTGGGAAGCCGGTGCCATGTATTTAGTCTGTACATTGGGAAGCCGTTGCCATGTATTTAGTCTGTACATTGGGAAGCCGGTGCCATGTATTTAGTCTGTACATTGGGAAGCCGGTGCCATGTATTTAGTCTGTACATTGGGAAGCCGGTGCCATGTATTTAGTCTGTACATTGGGAAGCCGGTGCCATGTATTTAGTCTGTACATTGGGAAGCCGGTGCCATGTATTTAGTCTGTACATTGGGAAGCCGGTGCCATGTATTTAGTCTGTACATTGGGAAGCCGGTGCCATGTATTTAGTCTGTACATTGGGAAGCCGGTGCCATGTATTTAGTCTGTACATTGGGAAGCCGGTGCCATGTATTTAGTCTGTACATTGGGAAGCCGGTGCCATGTATTTAGTCTGTACATTGGGAAGCCGGTGCCATGTATTTAGTCTGTACATTGGGAAGCCGGTGCCATGTATTTAGTCTGTACATTGGGAAGCCGGTGCCATGTATTTAGTCTGTACATTGGGAAGCCGGTGCCATGTATTTAGTCTGTACATTGGGAAGCCGGTGCCATGTATTTAGTCTGTACATTGGGAAGCCGGTGCCATGTATTTAGTCTGTACATTGGGAAGCCGGTGCCATGTATTTAGTCTGTACATTGGGAAGCCGGTGCCATGTATTTAGTCTGTACATTGGGAAGCCGGTGCCATGTATTTAGTCTGTACATTGGGAAGCCGGTGCCATGTATTTAGTCTGTACATTGGGAAGCCGGTGCCATGTATTTAGTCTGTACATTGGGAAGCCGGTGCCATGTATTTAGTCTGTACATTGGGAAGCCGGTGCCATGTATTTAGTCTGTACATTGGGAAGCCGGTGCCATGTATTTAGTCTGTACATTGGGAAGCCGGTGCCATGTATTTAGTCTGTACATTGGGAAGCCGGTGCCATGTATTTAGTCTGTACATTGGGAAGCCGGTGCCATGTATTTAGTCTGTACATTGGGAAGCCGGTGCCATGTATTTAGTCTGTACATTGGGAAGCCGGTGCCATGTATTTAGTCTGTACATTGGGAAGCCGGTGCCATGTATTTAGTCTGTACATTGGGAAGCCGGTGCCATGTATTTAGTCTGTACATTGGGAAGCCGGTGCCATGTATTTAGTCTGTACATTGGGAAGCCGGTGCCATGTATTTAGTCTGTACATTGGGAAGCCGGTGCCATGTATTTAGTCTGTACATTGGGAAGCCGGTGCCATGTATTTAGTCTGTACATTGGGAAGCCGGTGCCATGTATTTAGTCTGTACATTGGGAAGCCGGTGCCATGTATTTAGTCTGTACATTGGGAAGCCGGTGCCATGTATTTAGTCTGTACATTGGGAAGCCGGTGCCATGTATTTAGTCTGTACATTGGGAAGCCGGTGCCATGTATTTAGTCTGTACATTGGGAAGCCGGTGCCATGTATTTAGTCTGTACATTGGGAAGCCGGTGCCATGTATTTAGTCTGTACATTGGGAAGCCGGTGCCATGTATTTAGTCTGTACATTGGGAAGCCGGTGCCATGTATTTAGTCTGTACATTGGGAAGCCGGTGCCATGTATTTAGTCTGTACATTGGGAAGCCGGTGCCATGTATTTAGTCTGTACATTGGGAAGCCGGTGCCATGTATTTAGTCTGTACATTGGGAAGCCGGTGCCATGTATTTAGTCTGTACATTGGGAAGCCGGTGCCATGTATTTAGTCTGTACATTGGGAAGCCGGTGCCATGTATTTAGTCTGTACATTGGGAAGCCGGTGCCATGTATTTAGTCTGTACATTGGGAAGCCGGTGCCATGTATTTAGTCTGTACATTGGGAAGCCGGTGCCATGTATTTAGTCTGTACATTGGGAAGCCGGTGCCATGTATTTAGTCTGTACATTGGGAAGCCGGTGCCATGTATTTAGTCTGTACATTGGGAAGCCGGTGCCATGTATTTAGTCTGTACATTGGGAAGCCGGTGCCATGTATTTAGTCTGTACATTGGGAAGCCGGTGCCATGTATTTAGTCTGTACATTGGGAAGCCGGTGCCATGTATTTAGTCTGTACATTGGGAAGCCGGTGCCATGTATTTAGTCTGTACATTGGGAAGCCGGTGCCATGTATTTAGTCTGTACATTGGGAAGCCGGTGCCATGTATTTAGTCTGTACATTGGGAAGCCGGTGCCATGTATTTAGTCTGTACATTGGGAAGCCGGTGCCATGTATTTAGTCTGTACATTGGGAAGCCGGTGCCATGTATTTAGTCTGTACATTGGGAAGCCGGTGCCATGTATTTAGTCTGTACATTGGGAAGCCGGTGCCATGTATTTAGTCTGTACATTGGGAAGCCGGTGCCATGTATTTAGTCTGTACATTGGGAAGCCGGTGCCATGTATTTAGTCTGTACATTGGGAAGCCGGTGCCATGTATTTAGTCTGTACATTGGGAAGCCGGTGCCATGTATTTAGTCTGTACATTGGGAAGCCGGTGCCATGTATTTAGTCTGTACATTGGGAAGCCGGTGCCATGTATTTAGTCTGTACATTGGGAAGCCGGTGCCATGTATTTAGTCTGTACATTGGGAAGCCGGTGCCATGTATTTAGTCTGTACATTGGGAAGCCGGTGCCATGTATTTAGTCTGTACATTGGGAAGCCGGTGCCATGTATTTAGTCTGTACATTGGGAAGCCGGTGCCATGTATTTAGTCTGTACATTGGGAAGCCGGTGCCATGTATTTAGTCTGTACATTGGGAAGCCGGTGCCATGTATTTAGTCTGTACATTGGGAAGCCGGTGCCATGTATTTAGTCTGTACATTGGGAAGCCGGTGCCATGTATTTAGTCTGTACATTGGGAAGCCGGTGCCATGTATTTAGTCTGTACATTGGGAAGCCGGTGCCATGTATTTAGTCTGTACATTGGGAAGCCGGTGCCATGTATTTAGTCTGTACATTGGGAAGCCGGTGCCATGTATTTAGTCTGTACATTGGGAAGCCGGTGCCATGTATTTAGTCTGTACATTGGGAAGCCGGTGCCATGTATTTAGTCTGTACATTGGGAAGCCGGTGCCATGTATTTAGTCTGTACATTGGGAAGCCGGTGCCATGTATTTAGTCTGTACATTGGGAAGCCGGTGCCATGTATTTAGTCTGTACATTGGGAAGCCGGTGCCATGTATTTAGTCTGTACATTGGGAAGCCGGTGCCATGTATTTAGTCTGTACATTGGGAAGCCGGTGCCATGTATTTAGTCTGTACATTGGGAAGCCGGTGCCATGTATTTAGTCTGTACATTGGGAAGCCGGTGCCATGTATTTAGTCTGTACATTGGGAAGCCGGTGCCATGTATTTAGTCTGTACATTGGGAAGCCGGTGCCATGTATTTAGTCTGTACATTGGGAAGCCGGTGCCATGTATTTAGTCTGTACATTGGGAAGCCGGTGCCATGTATTTAGTCTGTACATTGGGAAGCCGGTGCCATGTATTTAGTCTGTACATTGGGAAGCCGGTGCCATGTATTTAGTCTGTACATTGGGAAGCCGGTGCCATGTATTTAGTCTGTACATTGGGAAGCCGGTGCCATGTATTTAGTCTGTACATTGGGAAGCCGGTGCCATGTATTTAGTCTGTACATTGGGAAGCCGGTGCCATGTATTTAGTCTGTACATTGGGAAGCCGGTGCCATGTATTTAGTCTGTACATTGGGAAGCCGGTGCCATGTATTTAGTCTGTACATTGGGAAGCCGGTGCCATGTATTTAGTCTGTACATTGGGAAGCCGGTGCCATGTATTTAGTCTGTACATTGGGAAGCCGGTGCCATGTATTTAGTCTGTACATTGGGAAGCCGGTGCCATGTATTTAGTCTGTACATTGGGAAGCCGGTGCCATGTATTTAGTCTGTACATTGGGAAGCCGGTGCCATGTATTTAGTCTGTACATTGGGAAGCCGGTGCCATGTATTTAGTCTGTACATTGGGAAGCCGGTGCCATGTATTTAGTCTGTACATTGGGAAGCCGGTGCCATGTATTTAGTCTGTACATTGGGAAGCCGGTGCCATGTATTTAGTCTGTACATTGGGAAGCCGGTGCCATGTATTTAGTCTGTACATTGGGAAGCCGGTGCCATGTATTTAGTCTGTACATTGGGAAGCCGGTGCCATGTATTTAGTCTGTACATTGGGAAGCCGGTGCCATGTATTTAGTCTGTACATTGGGAAGCCGGTGCCATGTATTTAGTCTGTACATTGGGAAGCCGGTGCCATGTATTTAGTCTGTACATTGGGAAGCCGGTGCCATGTATTTAGTCTGTACATTGGGAAGCCGGTGCCATGTATTTAGTCTGTACATTGGGAAGCCGGTGCCATGTATTTAGTCTGTACATTGGGAAGCCGGTGCCATGTATTTAGTCTGTACATTGGGAAGCCGGTGCCATGTATTTAGTCTGTACATTGGGAAGCCGGTGCCATGTATTTAGTCTGTACATTGGGAAGCCGGTGCCATGTATTTAGTCTGTACATTGGGAAGCCGGTGCCATGTATTTAGTCTGTACATTGGGAAGCCGGTGCCATGTATTTAGTCTGTACATTGGGAAGCCGGTGCCATGTATTTAGTCTGTACATTGGGAAGCCGGTGCCATGTATTTAGTCTGTACATTGGGAAGCCGGTGCCATGTATTTAGTCTGTACATTGGGAAGCCGGTGCCATGTATTTAGTCTGTACATTGGGAAGCCGGTGCCATGTATTTAGTCTGTACATTGGGAAGCCGGTGCCATGTATTTAGTCTGTACATTGGGAAGCCGGTGCCATGTATTTAGTCTGTACATTGGGAAGCCGGTGCCATGTATTTAGTCTGTACATTGGGAAGCCGGTGCCATGTATTTAGTCTGTACATTGGGAAGCCGGTGCCATGTATTTAGTCTGTACATTGGGAAGCCGGTGCCATGTATTTAGTCTGTACATTGGGAAGCCGGTGCCATGTATTTAGTCTGTACATTGGGAAGCCGGTGCCATGTATTTAGTCTGTACATTGGGAAGCCGGTGCCATGTATTTAGTCTGTACATTGGGAAGCCGGTGCCATGTATTTAGTCTGTACATTGGGAAGCCGGTGCCATGTATTTAGTCTGTACATTGGGAAGCCGGTGCCATGTATTTAGTCTGTACATTGGGAAGCCGGTGCCATGTATTTAGTCTGTACATTGGGAAGCCGGTGCCATGTATTTAGTCTGTACATTGGGAAGCCGGTGCCATGTATTTAGTCTGTACATTGGGAAGCCGGTGCCATGTATTTAGTCTGTACATTGGGAAGCCGGTGCCATGTATTTAGTCTGTACATTGGGAAGCCGGTGCCATGTATTTAGTCTGTACATTGGGAAGCCGGTGCCATGTATTTAGTCTGTACATTGGGAAGCCGGTGCCATGTATTTAGTCTGTACATTGGGAAGCCGGTGCCATGTATTTAGTCTGTACATTGGGAAGCCGGTGCCATGTATTTAGTCTGTACATTGGGAAGCCGGTGCCATGTATTTAGTCTGTACATTGGGAAGCCGGTGCCATGTATTTAGTCTGTACATTGGGAAGCCGGTGCCATGTATTTAGTCTGTACATTGGGAAGCCGGTGCCATGTATTTAGTCTGTACATTGGGAAGCCGGTGCCATGTATTTAGTCTGTACATTGGGAAGCCGGTGCCATGTATTTAGTCTGTACATTGGGAAGCCGGTGCCATGTATTTAGTCTGTACATTGGGAAGCCGGTGCCATGTATTTAGTCTGTACATTGGGAAGCCGGTGCCATGTATTTAGTCTGTACATTGGGAAGCCGGTGCCATGTATTTAGTCTGTACATTGGGAAGCCGGTGCCATGTATTTAGTCTGTACATTGGGAAGCCGGTGCCATGTATTTAGTCTGTACATTGGGAAGCCGGTGCCATGTATTTAGTCTGTACATTGGGAAGCCGGTGCCATGTATTTAGTCTGTACATTGGGAAGCCGGTGCCATGTATTTAGTCTGTACATTGGGAAGCCGGTGCCATGTATTTAGTCTGTACATTGGGAAGCCGGTGCCATGTATTTAGTCTGTACATTGGGAAGCCGGTGCCATGTATTTAGTCTGTACATTGGGAAGCCGGTGCCATGTATTTAGTCTGTACATTGGGAAGCCGGTGCCATGTATTTAGTCTGTACATTGGGAAGCCGGTGCCATGTATTTAGTCTGTACATTGGGAAGCCGGTGCCATGTATTTAGTCTGTACATTGGGAAGCCGGTGCCATGTATTTAGTCTGTACATTGGGAAGCCGGTGCCATGTATTTAGTCTGTACATTGGGAAGCCGGTGCCATGTATTTAGTCTGTACATTGGGAAGCCGGTGCCATGTATTTAGTCTGTACATTGGGAAGCCGGTGCCATGTATTTAGTCTGTACATTGGGAAGCCGGTGCCATGTATTTAGTCTGTACATTGGGAAGCCGGTGCCATGTATTTAGTCTGTACATTGGGAAGCCGGTGCCATGTATTTAGTCTGTACATTGGGAAGCCGGTGCCATGTATTTAGTCTGTACATTGGGAAGCCGGTGCCATGTATTTAGTCTGTACATTGGGAAGCCGGTGCCATGTATTTAGTCTGTACATTGGGAAGCCGGTGCCATGTATTTAGTCTGTACATTGGGAAGCCGGTGCCATGTATTTAGTCTGTACATTGGGAAGCCGGTGCCATGTATTTAGTCTGTACATTGGGAAGCCGGTGCCATGTATTTAGTCTGTACATTGGGAAGCCGGTGCCATGTATTTAGTCTGTACATTGGGAAGCCGGTGCCATGTATTTAGTCTGTACATTGGGAAGCCGGTGCCATGTATTTAGTCTGTACATTGGGAAGCCGGTGCCATGTATTTAGTCTGTACATTGGGAAGCCGGTGCCATGTATTTAGTCTGTACATTGGGAAGCCGGTGCCATGTATTTAGTCTGTACATTGGGAAGCCGGTGCCATGTATTTAGTCTGTACATTGGGAAGCCGGTGCCATGTATTTAGTCTGTACATTGGGAAGCCGGTGCCATGTATTTAGTCTGTACATTGGGAAGCCGGTGCCATGTATTTAGTCTGTACATTGGGAAGCCGGTGCCATGTATTTAGTCTGTACATTGGGAAGCCGGTGCCATGTATTTAGTCTGTACATTGGGAAGCCGGTGCCATGTATTTAGTCTGTACATTGGGAAGCCGGTGCCATGTATTTAGTCTGTACATTGGGAAGCCGGTGCCATGTATTTAGTCTGTACATTGGGAAGCCGGTGCCATGTATTTAGTCTGTACATTGGGAAGCCGGTGCCATGTATTTAGTCTGTACATTGGGAAGCCGGTGCCATGTATTTAGTCTGTACATTGGGAAGCCGGTGCCATGTATTTAGTCTGTACATTGGGAAGCCGGTGCCATGTATTTAGTCTGTACATTGGGAAGCCGGTGCCATGTATTTAGTCTGTACATTGGGAAGCCGGTGCCATGTATTTAGTCTGTACATTGGGAAGCCGGTGCCATGTATTTAGTCTGTACATTGGGAAGCCGGTGCCATGTATTTAGTCTGTACATTGGGAAGCCGGTGCCATGTATTTAGTCTGTACATTGGGAAGCCGGTGCCATGTATTTAGTCTGTACATTGGGAAGCCGGTGCCATGTATTTAGTCTGTTCATTGGGAAGCCGATGACATGTATTTAGTCTGTACATTGGGAAGCCGGTGACATGTATTTAGTCTGTACATTGGGAAGCCGGTACCATGTATTTAGTCTGTACATTGGGAAGCTGTTGCCATGAATTTAGTCTGTACATTGGGAAGCCGGTGCCATGTATTTAGTCTGTACATTGGGAAGCCGGTGCCATGTATTTAGTCTGTACATTGGGAAGCCGTTGCCATGTATTTAGTCTGTACATTGGGAAGCCGGTGCCATGTATTTAGTCTGTACATTGGGAAGCCGGTGCCATGTATTTAGTCTGTACATTGGGAAGCCGGTGCCATGTATTTAGTCTGTACATTGGGAAGCCGGTGCCATGTATTTAGTCTGTACATTGGGAAGCCGGTGCCATGTATTTAGTCTGTACATTGGGAAGCCGGTGCCATGTATTTAGTCTGTACATTGGGAAGCCGGTGCCATGTATTTAGTCTGTACATTGGGAAGCCGGTGCCATGTATTTAGTCTGTACATTGGGAAGCCGGTGCCATGTATTTAGTCAGTTCATTGGGAAGCCGGTGCCATGTATTTAGTCTGTACAATAAGAAGCCGGTGCCATGTATGTAGTCTGTACATTGGGAAGCCGGTGCCATGTATTTAGTCTGTATATTGGGAAGCCGGTGCCATGTATTTAGTCTGTACATTGGGAAGCCGGTGCCATGTATTTAGTCTGTAAATTGGGAAGCCGGTGCCATGTATTTAGTCTGTACATTGGGAAGCCGGTGCCATGTATTTAGTCTGTACATTGGGAAGCCGGTGCCATGTATTTAGTCTGTACATTGGGAAGCCGGTGCCATGTATTTAGTCTGTACATTGGGAAGCCGGTGCCATGTATTTAGTCTGTACATTGGGAAGCCGGTGCCATGTATTTAGTCTGTACATTGGGAAGCCGGTGCCATGTATTTAGTCTGTACATTGGGAAGCCGGTGCCATGTATTTAGTCTGTACATTGGGAAGCCGGTGCCATGTATTTAGTCTGTACATTGGGAAGCCGGTGCCATGTATTTAGTCTGTACATTGGGAAGCCGGTGCCATGTATTTAGTCTGTACATTGGGAAGCCGGTGCCATGTATTTAGTCTGTACATTGGGAAGCCGGTGCCATGTATTTAGTCTGTACATTGGGAAGCCGGTGCCATGTATTTAGTCTGTACATTGGGAAGCCGGTGCCATGTATTTAGTCTGTACATTGGGAAGCCGGTGCCATGTATTTAGTCTGTACATTGGGAAGCCGGTGCCATGTATTTAGTCTGTACATTGGGAAGCCGGTGCCATGTATTTAGTCTGTACATTGGGAAGCCGGTGCCATGTATTTAGTCTGTACATTGGGAAGCCGGTGCCATGTATTTAGTCTGTACATTGGGAAGCCGGTGCCATGTATTTAGTCTGTACATTGGGAAGCCGGTGCCATGTATTTAGTCTGTACATTGGGAAGCCGGTGCCATGTATTTAGTCTGTACATTGGGAAGCCGGTGCCATGTATTTAGTCTGTACATTGGGAAGCCGGTGCCATGTATTTAGTCTGTACATTGGGAAGCCGGTGCCATGTATTTAGTCTGTACATTGGGAAGCCGGTGCCATGTATTTAGTCTGTACATTGGGAAGCCGGTGCCATGTATTTAGTCTGTACATTGGGAAGCCGGTGCCATGTATTTAGTCTGTACATTGGGAAGCCGGTGCCATGTATTTAGTCTGTACATTGGGAAGCCGGTGCCATGTATTTAGTCTGTACATTGGGAAGCCGGTGCCATGTATTTAGTCTGTACATTGGGAAGCCGGTGCCATGTATTTAGTCTGTACATTGGGAAGCCGGTGCCATGTATTTAGTCTGTACATTGGGAAGCCGGTGCCATGTATTTAGTCTGTACATTGGGAAGCCGGTGCCATGTATTTAGTCTGTACATTGGGAAGCCGGTGCCATGTATTTAGTCTGTACATTGGGAAGCCGGTGCCATGTATTTAGTCTGTACATTGGGAAGCCGGTGCCATGTATTTAGTCTGTACATTGGGAAGCCGGTGCCATGTATTTAGTCTGTACATTGGGAAGCCGGTGCCATGTATTTAGTCTGTACATTGGGAAGCCGGTGCCATGTATTTAGTCTGTACATTGGGAAGCCGGTGCCATGTATTTAGTCTGTACATTGGGAAGCCGGTGCCATGTATTTAGTCTGTACATTGGGAAGCCGGTGCCATGTATTTAGTCTGTACATTGGGAAGCCGGTGCCATGTATTTAGTCTGTACATTGGGAAGCCGGTGCCATGTATTTAGTCTGTACATTGGGAAGCCGGTGCCATGTATTTAGTCTGTACATTGGGAAGCCGGTGCCATGTATTTAGTCTGTACATTGGGAAGCCGGTGCCATGTATTTAGTCTGTACATTGGGAAGCCGGTGCCATGTATTTAGTCTGTACATTGGGAAGCCGGTGCCATGTATTTAGTCTGTACATTGGGAAGCCGGTGCCATGTATTTAGTCTGTACATTGGGAAGCCGGTGCCATGTATTTAGTCTGTACATTGGGAAGCCGGTGCCATGTATTTAGTCTGTACATTGGGAAGCCGGTGCCATGTATTTAGTCTGTACATTGGGAAGCCGGTGCCATGTATTTAGTCTGTACATTGGGAAGCCGGTGCCATGTATTTAGTCTGTACATTGGGAAGCCGGTGCCATGTATTTAGTCTGTACATTGGGAAGCCGGTGCCATGTATTTAGTCTGTACATTGGGAAGCCGGTGCCATGTATTTAGTCTGTACATTGGGAAGCCGGTGCCATGTATTTAGTCTGTACATTGGGAAGCCGGTGCCATGTATTTAGTCTGTACATTGGGAAGCCGGTGCCATGTATTTAGTCTGTACATTGGGAAGCCGGTGCCATGTATTTAGTCTGTACATTGGGAAGCCGGTGCCATGTATTTAGTCTGTACATTGGGAAGCCGGTGCCATGTATTTAGTCTGTACATTGGGAAGCCGGTGCCATGTATTTAGTCTGTACATTGGGAAGCCGGTGCCATGTATTTAGTCTGTACATTGGGAAGCCGGTGCCATGTATTTAGTCTGTACATTGGGAAGCCGGTGCCATGTATTTAGTCTGTACATTGGGAAGCCGGTGCCATGTATTTAGTCTGTACATTGGGAAGCCGGTGCCATGTATTTAGTCTGTACATTGGGAAGCCGGTGCCATGTATTTAGTCTGTACATTGGGAAGCCGGTGCCATGTATTTAGTCTGTACATTGGGAAGCCGGTGCCATGTATTTAGTCTGTACATTGGGAAGCCGGTGCCATGTATTTAGTCTGTACATTGGGAAGCCGGTGCCATGTATTTAGTCTGTACATTGGGAAGCCGGTGCCATGTATTTAGTCTGTACATTGGGAAGCCGGTGCCATGTATTTAGTCTGTACATTGGGAAGCCGGTGCCATGTATTTAGTCTGTACATTGGGAAGCCGGTGCCATGTATTTAGTCTGTACATTGGGAAGCCGGTGCCATGTATTTAGTCTGTACATTGGGAAGCCGGTGCCATGTATTTAGTCTGTACATTGGGAAGCCGGTGCCATGTATTTAGTCTGTACATTGGGAAGCCGGTGCCATGTATTTAGTCTGTACATTGGGAAGCCGGTGCCATGTATTTAGTCTGTACATTGGGAAGCCGGTGCCATGTATTTAGTCTGTACATTGGGAAGCCGGTGCCATGTATTTAGTCTGTACATTGGGAAGCCGGTGCCATGTATTTAGTCTGTACATTGGGAAGCCGGTGCCATGTATTTAGTCTGTACATTGGGAAGCCGGTGCCATGTATTTAGTCTGTACATTGGGAAGCCGGTGCCATGTATTTAGTCTGTACATTGGGAAGCCGGTGCCATGTATTTAGTCTGTACATTGGGAAGCCGGTGCCATGTATTTAGTCTGTACATTGGGAAGCCGGTGCCATGTATTTAGTCTGTACATTGGGAAGCCGGTGCCATGTATTTAGTCTGTACATTGGGAAGCCGGTGCCATGTATTTAGTCTGTACATTGGGAAGCCGGTGCCATGTATTTAGTCTGTACATTGGGAAGCCGGTGCCATGTATTTAGTCTGTACATTGGGAAGCCGGTGCCATGTATTTAGTCTGTACATTGGGAAGCCGGTGCCATGTATTTAGTCTGTACATTGGGAAGCCGGTGCCATGTATTTAGTCTGTACATTGGGAAGCCGGTGCCATGTATTTAGTCTGTACATTGGGAAGCCGGTGCCATGTATTTAGTCTGTACATTGGGAAGCCGGTGCCATGTATTTAGTCTGTACATTGGGAAGCCGGTGCCATGTATTTAGTCTGTACATTGGGAAGCCGGTGCCATGTATTTAGTCTGTACATTGGGAAGCCGGTGCCATGTATTTAGTCTGTACATTGGGAAGCCGGTGCCATGTATTTAGTCTGTACATTGGGAAGCCGGTGCCATGTATTTAGTCTGTACATTGGGAAGCCGGTGCCATGTATTTAGTCTGTACATTGGGAAGCCGGTGCCATGTATTTAGTCTGTACATTGGGAAGCCGGTGCCATGTATTTAGTCTGTACATTGGGAAGCCGGTGCCATGTATTTAGTCTGTACATTGGGAAGCCGGTGCCATGTATTTAGTCTGTACATTGGGAAGCCGGTGCCATGTATTTAGTCTGTACATTGGGAAGCCGGTGCCATGTATTTAGTCTGTACATTGGGAAGCCGGTGCCATGTATTTAGTCTGTACATTGGGAAGCCGGTGCCATGTATTTAGTCTGTACATTGGGAAGCCGGTGCCATGTATTTAGTCTGTACATTGGGAAGCCGGTGCCATGTATTTAGTCTGTACATTGGGAAGCCGGTGCCATGTATTTAGTCTGTACATTGGGAAGCCGGTGCCATGTATTTAGTCTGTACATTGGGAAGCCGGTGCCATGTATTTAGTCTGTACATTGGGAAGCCGGTGCCATGTATTTAGTCTGTACATTGGGAAGCCGGTGCCATGTATTTAGTCTGTACATTGGGAAGCCGGTGCCATGTATTTAGTCTGTACATTGGGAAGCCGGTGCCATGTATTTAGTCTGTACATTGGGAAGCCGGTGCCATGTATTTAGTCTGTACATTGGGAAGCCGGTGCCATGTATTTAGTCTGTACATTGGGAAGCCGGTGCCATGTATTTAGTCTGTACATTGGGAAGCCGGTGCCATGTATTTAGTCTGTACATTGGGAAGCCGGTGCCATGTATTTAGTCTGTACATTGGGAAGCCGGTGCCATGTATTTAGTCTGTACATTGGGAAGCCGGTGCCATGTATTTAGTCTGTACATTGGGAAGCCGGTGCCATGTATTTAGTCTGTACATTGGGAAGCCGGTGCCATGTATTTAGTCTGTACATTGGGAAGCCGGTGCCATGTATTTAGTCTGTACATTGGGAAGCCGGTGCCATGTATTTAGTCTGTACATTGGGAAGCCGGTGCCATGTATTTAGTCTGTACATTGGGAAGCCGGTGCCATGTATTTAGTCTGTACATTGGGAAGCCGGTGCCATGTATTTAGTCTGTACATTGGGAAGCCGGTGCCATGTATTTAGTCTGTACATTGGGAAGCCGGTGCCATGTATTTAGTCTGTACATTGGGAAGCCGGTGCCATGTATTTAGTCTGTACATTGGGAAGCCGGTGCCATGTATTTAGTCTGTACATTGGGAAGCCGGTGCCATGTATTTAGTCTGTACATTGGGAAGCCGGTGCCATGTATTTAGTCTGTACATTGGGAAGCCGGTGCCATGTATTTAGTCTGTACATTGGGAAGCCGGTGCCATGTATTTAGTCTGTACATTGGGAAGCCGGTGCCATGTATTTAGTCTGTACATTGGGAAGCCGGTGCCATGTATTTAGTCTGTACATTGGGAAGCCGGTGCCATGTATTTAGTCTGTACATTGGGAAGCCGGTGCCATGTATTTAGTCTGTACATTGGGAAGCCGGTGCCATGTATTTAGTCTGTACATTGGGAAGCCGGTGCCATGTATTTAGTCTGTACATTGGGAAGCCGGTGCCATGTATTTAGTCTGTACATTGGGAAGCCGGTGCCATGTATTTAGTCTGTACATTGGGAAGCCGGTGCCATGTATTTAGTCTGTACATTGGGAAGCCGGTGCCATGTATTTAGTCTGTACATTGGGAAGCCGGTGCCATGTATTTAGTCTGTACATTGGGAAGCCGGTGCCATGTATTTAGTCTGTACATTGGGAAGCCGGTGCCATGTATTTAGTCTGTACATTGGGAAGCCGGTGCCATGTATTTAGTCTGTACATTGGGAAGCCGGTGCCATGTATTTAGTCTGTACATTGGGAAGCCGGTGCCATGTATTTAGTCTGTACATTGGGAAGCCGGTGCCATGTATTTAGTCTGTACATTGGGAAGCCGGTGCCATGTATTTAGTCTGTACATTGGGAAGCCGGTGCCATGTATTTAGTCTGTACATTGGGAAGCCGGTGCCATGTATTTAGTCTGTACATTGGGAAGCCGGTGCCATGTATTTAGTCTGTACATTGGGAAGCCGGTGCCATGTATTTAGTCTGTACATTGGGAAGCCGGTGCCATGTATTTAGTCTGTACATTGGGAAGCCGGTGCCATGTATTTAGTCTGTACATTGGGAAGCCGGTGCCATGTATTTAGTCTGTACATTGGGAAGCCGGTGCCATGTATTTAGTCTGTACATTGGGAAGCCGGTGCCATGTATTTAGTCTGTACATTGGGAAGCCGGTGCCATGTATTTAGTCTGTACATTGGGAAGCCGGTGCCATGTATTTAGTCTGTACATTGGGAAGCCGGTGCCATGTATTTAGTCTGTACATTGGGAAGCCGGTGCCATGTATTTAGTCTGTACATTGGGAAGCCGGTGCCATGTATTTAGTCTGTACATTGGGAAGCCGGTGCCATGTATTTAGTCTGTACATTGGGAAGCCGGTGCCATGTATTTAGTCTGTACATTGGGAAGCCGGTGCCATGTATTTAGTCTGTACATTGGGAAGCCGGTGCCATGTATTTAGTCTGTACATTGGGAAGCCGGTGCCATGTATTTAGTCTGTACATTGGGAAGCCGGTGCCATGTATTTAGTCTGTACATTGGGAAGCCGGTGCCATGTATTTAGTCTGTACATTGGGAAGCCGGTGCCATGTATTTAGTCTGTACATTGGGAAGCCGGTGCCATGTATTTAGTCTGTACATTGGGAAGCCGGTGCCATGTATTTAGTCTGTACATTGGGAAGCCGGTGCCATGTATTTAGTCTGTACATTGGGAAGCCGGTGCCATGTATTTAGTCTGTACATTGGGAAGCCGGTGCCATGTATTTAGTCTGTACATTGGGAAGCCGGTGCCATGTATTTAGTCTGTACATTGGGAAGCCGGTGCCATGTATTTAGTCTGTACATTGGGAAGCCGGTGCCATGTATTTAGTCTGTACATTGGGAAGCCGGTGCCATGTATTTAGTCTGTACATTGGGAAGCCGGTGCCATGTATTTAGTCTGTACATTGGGAAGCCGGTGCCATGTATTTAGTCTGTACATTGGGAAGCCGGTGCCATGTATTTAGTCTGTACATTGGGAAGCCGGTGCCATGTATTTAGTCTGTACATTGGGAAGCCGGTGCCATGTATTTAGTCTGTACATTGGGAAGCCGGTGCCATGTATTTAGTCTGTACATTGGGAAGCCGGTGCCATGTATTTAGTCTGTACATTGGGAAGCCGGTGCCATGTATTTAGTCTGTACATTGGGAAGCCGGTGCCATGTATTTAGTCTGTACATTGGGAAGCCGGTGCCATGTATTTAGTCTGTACATTGGGAAGCCGGTGCCATGTATTTAGTCTGTACATTGGGAAGCCGGTGCCATGTATTTAGTCTGTACATTGGGAAGCCGGTGCCATGTATTTAGTCTGTACATTGGGAAGCCGGTGCCATGTATTTAGTCTGTACATTGGGAAGCCGGTGCCATGTATTTAGTCTGTACATTGGGAAGCCGGTGCCATGTATTTAGTCTGTACATTGGGAAGCCGGTGCCATGTATTTAGTCTGTACATTGGGAAGCCGGTGCCATGTATTTAGTCTGTACATTGGGAAGCCGGTGCCATGTATTTAGTCTGTACATTGGGAAGCCGGTGCCATGTATTTAGTCTGTACATTGGGAAGCCGGTGCCATGTATTTAGTCTGTACATTGGGAAGCCGGTGCCATGTATTTAGTCTGTACATTGGGAAGCCGGTGCCATGTATTTAGTCTGTACATTGGGAAGCCGGTGCCATGTATTTAGTCTGTACATTGGGAAGCCGGTGCCATGTATTTAGTCTGTACATTGGGAAGCCGGTGCCATGTATTTAGTCTGTACATTGGGAAGCCGGTGCCATGTATTTAGTCTGTACATTGGGAAGCCGGTGCCATGTATTTAGTCTGTACATTGGGAAGCCGGTGCCATGTATTTAGTCTGTACATTGGGAAGCCGGTGCCATGTATTTAGTCTGTACATTGGGAAGCCGGTGCCATGTATTTAGTCTGTACATTGGGAAGCCGGTGCCATGTATTTAGTCTGTACATTGGGAAGCCGGTGCCATGTATTTAGTCTGTACATTGGGAAGCCGGTGCCATGTATTTAGTCTGTACATTGGGAAGCCGGTGCCATGTATTTAGTCTGTACATTGGGAAGCCGGTGCCATGTATTTAGTCTGTACATTGGGAAGCCGGTGCCATGTATTTAGTCTGTACATTGGGAAGCCGGTGCCATGTATTTAGTCTGTACATTGGGAAGCCGGTGCCATGTATTTAGTCTGTACATTGGGAAGCCGGTGCCATGTATTTAGTCTGTACATTGGGAAGCCGGTGCCATGTATTTAGTCTGTACATTGGGAAGCCGGTGCCATGTATTTAGTCTGTACATTGGGAAGCCGGTGCCATGTATTTAGTCTGTACATTGGGAAGCCGGTGCCATGTATTTAGTCTGTACATTGGGAAGCCGGTGCCATGTATTTAGTCTGTACATTGGGAAGCCGGTGCCATGTATTTAGTCTGTACATTGGGAAGCCGGTGCCATGTATTTAGTCTGTACATTGGGAAGCCGGTGCCATGTATTTAGTCTGTACATTGGGAAGCCGGTGCCATGTATTTAGTCTGTACATTGGGAAGCCGGTGCCATGTATTTAGTCTGTACATTGGGAAGCCGGTGCCATGTATTTAGTCTGTACATTGGGAAGCCGGTGCCATGTATTTAGTCTGTACATTGGGAAGCCGGTGCCATGTATTTAGTCTGTACATTGGGAAGCCGGTGCCATGTATTTAGTCTGTACATTGGGAAGCCGGTGCCATGTATTTAGTCTGTACATTGGGAAGCCGGTGCCATGTATTTAGTCTGTACATTGGGAAGCCGGTGCCATGTATTTAGTCTGTACATTGGGAAGCCGGTGCCATGTATTTAGTCTGTACATTGGGAAGCCGGTGCCATGTATTTAGTCTGTACATTGGGAAGCCGGTGCCATGTATTTAGTCTGTACATTGGGAAGCCGGTGCCATGTATTTAGTCTGTACATTGGGAAGCCGGTGCCATGTATTTAGTCTGTACATTGGGAAGCCGGTGCCATGTATTTAGTCTGTACATTGGGAAGCCGGTGCCATGTATTTAGTCTGTACATTGGGAAGCCGGTGCCATGTATTTAGTCTGTACATTGGGAAGCCGGTGCCATGTATTTAGTCTGTACATTGGGAAGCCGGTGCCATGTATTTAGTCTGTACATTGGGAAGCCGGTGCCATGTATTTAGTCTGTACATTGGGAAGCCGGTGCCATGTATTTAGTCTGTACATTGGGAAGCCGGTGCCATGTATTTAGTCTGTACATTGGGAAGCCGGTGCCATGTATTTAGTCTGTACATTGGGAAGCCGGTGCCATGTATTTAGTCTGTACATTGGGAAGCCGGTGCCATGTATTTAGTCTGTACATTGGGAAGCCGGTGCCATGTATTTAGTCTGTACATTGGGAAGCCGGTGCCATGTATTTAGTCTGTACATTGGGAAGCCGGTGCCATGTATTTAGTCTGTACATTGGGAAGCCGGTGCCATGTATTTAGTCTGTACATTGGGAAGCCGGTGCCATGTATTTAGTCTGTACATTGGGAAGCCGGTGCCATGTATTTAGTCTGTACATTGGGAAGCCGGTGCCATGTATTTAGTCTGTACATTGGGAAGCCGGTGCCATGTATTTAGTCTGTACATTGGGAAGCCGGTGCCATGTATTTAGTCTGTACATTGGGAAGCCGGTGCCATGTATTTAGTCTGTACATTGGGAAGCCGGTGCCATGTATTTAGTCTGTACATTGGGAAGCCGGTGCCATGTATTTAGTCTGTACATTGGGAAGCCGGTGCCATGTATTTAGTCTGTACATTGGGAAGCCGGTGCCATGTATTTAGTCTGTACATTGGGAAGCCGGTGCCATGTATTTAGTCTGTACATTGGGAAGCCGGTGCCATGTATTTAGTCTGTACATTGGGAAGCCGGTGCCATGTATTTAGTCTGTACATTGGGAAGCCGGTGCCATGTATTTAGTCTGTACATTGGGAAGCCGGTGCCATGTATTTAGTCTGTACATTGGGAAGCCGGTGCCATGTATTTAGTCTGTACATTGGGAAGCCGGTGCCATGTATTTAGTCTGTACATTGGGAAGCCGGTGCCATGTATTTAGTCTGTACATTGGGAAGCCGGTGCCATGTATTTAGTCTGTACATTGGGAAGCCGGTGCCATGTATTTAGTCTGTACATTGGGAAGCCGGTGCCATGTATTTAGTCTGTACATTGGGAAGCCGGTGCCATGTATTTAGTCTGTACATTGGGAAGCCGGTGCCATGTATTTAGTCTGTACATTGGGAAGCCGGTGCCATGTATTTAGTCTGTACATTGGGAAGCCGGTGCCATGTATTTAGTCTGTACATTGGGAAGCCGGTGCCATGTATTTAGTCTGTACATTGGGAAGCCGGTGCCATGTATTTAGTCTGTACATTGGGAAGCCGGTGCCATGTATTTAGTCTGTACATTGGGAAGCCGGTGCCATGTATTTAGTCTGTACATTGGGAAGCCGGTGCCATGTATTTAGTCTGTACATTGGGAAGCCGGTGCCATGTATTTAGTCTGTACATTGGGAAGCCGGTGCCATGTATTTAGTCTGTACATTGGGAAGCCGGTGCCATGTATTTAGTCTGTACATTGGGAAGCCGGTGCCATGTATTTAGTCTGTACATTGGGAAGCCGGTGCCATGTATTTAGTCTGTACATTGGGAAGCCGGTGCCATGTATTTAGTCTGTACATTGGGAAGCCGGTGCCATGTATTTAGTCTGTACATTGGGAAGCCGGTGCCATGTATTTAGTCTGTACATTGGGAAGCCGGTGCCATGTATTTAGTCTGTACATTGGGAAGCCGGTGCCATGTATTTAGTCTGTACATTGGGAAGCCGGTGCCATGTATTTAGTCTGTACATTGGGAAGCCGGTGCCATGTATTTAGTCTGTACATTGGGAAGCCGGTGCCATGTATTTAGTCTGTACATTGGGAAGCCGGTGCCATGTATTTAGTCTGTACATTGGGAAGCCGGTGCCATGTATTTAGTCTGTACATTGGGAAGCCGGTGCCATGTATTTAGTCTGTACATTGGGAAGCCGGTGCCATGTATTTAGTCTGTACATTGGGAAGCCGGTGCCATGTATTTAGTCTGTACATTGGGAAGCCGGTGCCATGTATTTAGTCTGTACATTGGGAAGCCGGTGCCATGTATTTAGTCTGTACATTGGGAAGCCGGTGCCATGTATTTAGTCTGTACATTGGGAAGCCGGTGCCATGTATTTAGTCTGTACATTGGGAAGCCGGTGCCATGTATTTAGTCTGTACATTGGGAAGCCGGTGCCATGTATTTAGTCTGTACATTGGGAAGCCGGTGCCATGTATTTAGTCTGTACATTGGGAAGCCGGTGCCATGTATTTAGTCTGTACATTGGGAAGCCGGTGCCATGTATTTAGTCTGTACATTGGGAAGCCGGTGCCATGTATTTAGTCTGTACATTGGGAAGCCGGTGCCATGTATTTAGTCTGTACATTGGGAAGCCGGTGCCATGTATTTAGTCTGTACATTGGGAAGCCGGTGCCATGTATTTAGTCTGTACATTGGGAAGCCGGTGCCATGTATTTAGTCTGTACATTGGGAAGCCGGTGCCATGTATTTAGTCTGTACATTGGGAAGCCGGTGCCATGTATTTAGTCTGTACATTGGGAAGCCGGTGCCATGTATTTAGTCTGTACATTGGGAAGCCGGTGCCATGTATTTAGTCTGTACATTGGGAAGCCGGTGCCATGTATTTAGTCTGTACATTGGGAAGCCGGTGCCATGTATTTAGTCTGTACATTGGGAAGCCGGTGCCATGTATTTAGTCTGTACATTGGGAAGCCGGTGCCATGTATTTAGTCTGTACATTGGGAAGCCGGTGCCATGTATTTAGTCTGTACATTGGGAAGCCGGTGCCATGTATTTAGTCTGTACATTGGGAAGCCGGTGCCATGTATTTAGTCTGTACATTGGGAAGCCGGTGCCATGTATTTAGTCTGTACATTGGGAAGCCGGTGCCATGTATTTAGTCTGTACATTGGGAAGCCGGTGCCATGTATTTAGTCTGTACATTGGGAAGCCGGTGCCATGTATTTAGTCTGTACATTGGGAAGCCGGTGCCATGTATTTAGTCTGTACATTGGGAAGCCGGTGCCATGTATTTAGTCTGTACATTGGGAAGCCGGTGCCATGTATTTAGTCTGTACATTGGGAAGCCGGTGCCATGTATTTAGTCTGTACATTGGGAAGCCGGTGCCATGTATTTAGTCTGTACATTGGGAAGCCGGTGCCATGTATTTAGTCTGTACATTGGGAAGCCGGTGCCATGTATTTAGTCTGTACATTGGGAAGCCGGTGCCATGTATTTAGTCTGTACATTGGGAAGCCGGTGCCATGTATTTAGTCTGTACATTGGGAAGCCGGTGCCATGTATTTAGTCTGTACATTGGGAAGCCGGTGCCATGTATTTAGTCTGTACATTGGGAAGCCGGTGCCATGTATTTAGTCTGTACATTGGGAAGCCGGTGCCATGTATTTAGTCTGTACATTGGGAAGCCGGTGCCATGTATTTAGTCTGTACATTGGGAAGCCGGTGCCATGTATTTAGTCTGTACATTGGGAAGCCGGTGCCATGTATTTAGTCTGTACATTGGGAAGCCGGTGCCATGTATTTAGTCTGTACATTGGGAAGCCGGTGCCATGTATTTAGTCTGTACATTGGGAAGCCGGTGCCATGTATTTAGTCTGTACATTGGGAAGCCGGTGCCATGTATTTAGTCTGTACATTGGGAAGCCGGTGCCATGTATTTAGTCTGTACATTGGGAAGCCGGTGCCATGTATTTAGTCTGTACATTGGGAAGCCGGTGCCATGTATTTAGTCTGTACATTGGGAAGCCGGTGCCATGTATTTAGTCTGTACATTGGGAAGCCGGTGCCATGTATTTAGTCTGTACATTGGGAAGCCGGTGCCATGTATTTAGTCTGTACATTGGGAAGCCGGTGCCATGTATTTAGTCTGTACATTGGGAAGCCGGTGCCATGTATTTAGTCTGTACATTGGGAAGCCGGTGCCATGTATTTAGTCTGTACATTGGGAAGCCGGTGCCATGTATTTAGTCTGTACATTGGGAAGCCGGTGCCATGTATTTAGTCTGTACATTGGGAAGCCGGTGCCATGTATTTAGTCTGTACATTGGGAAGCCGGTGCCATGTATTTAGTCTGTACATTGGGAAGCCGGTGCCATGTATTTAGTCTGTACATTGGGAAGCCGGTGCCATGTATTTAGTCTGTACATTGGGAAGCCGGTGCCATGTATTTAGTCTGTACATTGGGAAGCCGGTGCCATGTATTTAGTCTGTACATTGGGAAGCCGGTGCCATGTATTTAGTCTGTACATTGGGAAGCCGGTGCCATGTATTTAGTCTGTACATTGGGAAGCCGGTGCCATGTATTTAGTCTGTACATTGGGAAGCCGGTGCCATGTATTTAGTCTGTACATTGGGAAGCCGGTGCCATGTATTTAGTCTGTACATTGGGAAGCCGGTGCCATGTATTTAGTCTGTACATTGGGAAGCCGGTGCCATGTATTTAGTCTGTACATTGGGAAGCCGGTGCCATGTATTTAGTCTGTACATTGGGAAGCCGGTGCCATGTATTTAGTCTGTACATTGGGAAGCCGGTGCCATGTATTTAGTCTGTACATTGGGAAGCCGGTGCCATGTATTTAGTCTGTACATTGGGAAGCCGGTGCCATGTATTTAGTCTGTACATTGGGAAGCCGGTGCCATGTATTTAGTCTGTACATTGGGAAGCCGGTGCCATGTATTTAGTCTGTACATTGGGAAGCCGGTGCCATGTATTTAGTCTGTACATTGGGAAGCCGGTGCCATGTATTTAGTCTGTACATTGGGAAGCCGGTGCCATGTATTTAGTCTGTACATTGGGAAGCCGGTGCCATGTATTTAGTCTGTACATTGGGAAGCCGGTGCCATGTATTTAGTCTGTACATTGGGAAGCCGGTGCCATGTATTTAGTCTGTACATTGGGAAGCCGGTGCCATGTATTTAGTCTGTACATTGGGAAGCCGGTGCCATGTATTTAGTCTGTACATTGGGAAGCCGGTGCCATGTATTTAGTCTGTACATTGGGAAGCCGGTGCCATGTATTTAGTCTGTACATTGGGAAGCCGGTGCCATGTATTTAGTCTGTACATTGGGAAGCCGGTGCCATGTATTTAGTCTGTACATTGGGAAGCCGGTGCCATGTATTTAGTCTGTACATTGGGAAGCCGGTGCCATGTATTTAGTCTGTACATTGGGAAGCCGGTGCCATGTATTTAGTCTGTACATTGGGAAGCCGGTGCCATGTATTTAGTCTGTACATTGGGAAGCCGGTGCCATGTATTTAGTCTGTACATTGGGAAGCCGGTGCCATGTATTTAGTCTGTACATTGGGAAGCCGGTGCCATGTATTTAGTCTGTACATTGGGAAGCCGGTGCCATGTATTTAGTCTGTACATTGGGAAGCCGGTGCCATGTATTTAGTCTGTACATTGGGAAGCCGGTGCCATGTATTTAGTCTGTACATTGGGAAGCCGGTGCCATGTATTTAGTCTGTACATTGGGAAGCCGGTGCCATGTATTTAGTCTGTACATTGGGAAGCCGGTGCCATGTATTTAGTCTGTACATTGGGAAGCCGGTGCCATGTATTTAGTCTGTACATTGGGAAGCCGGTGCCATGTATTTAGTCTGTACATTGGGAAGCCGGTGCCATGTATTTAGTCTGTACATTGGGAAGCCGGTGCCATGTATTTAGTCTGTACATTGGGAAGCCGGTGCCATGTATTTAGTCTGTACATTGGGAAGCCGGTGCCATGTATTTAGTCTGTACATTGGGAAGCCGGTGCCATGTATTTAGTCTGTACATTGGGAAGCCGGTGCCATGTATTTAGTCTGTACATTGGGAAGCCGGTGCCATGTATTTAGTCTGTACATTGGGAAGCCGGTGCCATGTATTTAGTCTGTACATTGGGAAGCCGGTGCCATGTATTTAGTCTGTACATTGGGAAGCCGGTGCCATGTATTTAGTCTGTACATTGGGAAGCCGGTGCCATGTATTTAGTCTGTACATTGGGAAGCCGGTGCCATGTATTTAGTCTGTACATTGGGAAGCCGGTGCCATGTATTTAGTCTGTACATTGGGAAGCCGGTGCCATGTATTTAGTCTGTACATTGGGAAGCCGGTGCCATGTATTTAGTCTGTACATTGGGAAGCCGGTGCCATGTATTTAGTCTGTACATTGGGAAGCCGGTGCCATGTATTTAGTCTGTACATTGGGAAGCCGGTGCCATGTATTTAGTCTGTACATTGGGAAGCCGGTGCCATGTATTTAGTCTGTACATTGGGAAGCCGGTGCCATGTATTTAGTCTGTACATTGGGAAGCCGGTGCCATGTATTTAGTCTGTACATTGGGAAGCCGGTGCCATGTATTTAGTCTGTACATTGGGAAGCCGGTGCCATGTATTTAGTCTGTACATTGGGAAGCCGGTGCCATGTATTTAGTCTGTACATTGGGAAGCCGGTGCCATGTATTTAGTCTGTACATTGGGAAGCCGGTGCCATGTATTTAGTCTGTACATTGGGAAGCCGGTGCCATGTATTTAGTCTGTACATTGGGAAGCCGGTGCCATGTATTTAGTCTGTACATTGGGAAGCCGGTGCCATGTATTTAGTCTGTACATTGGGAAGCCGGTGCCATGTATTTAGTCTGTACATTGGGAAGCCGGTGCCATGTATTTAGTCTGTACATTGGGAAGCCGGTGCCATGTATTTAGTCTGTACATTGGGAAGCCGGTGCCATGTATTTAGTCTGTACATTGGGAAGCCGGTGCCATGTATTTAGTCTGTACATTGGGAAGCCGGTGCCATGTATTTAGTCTGTACATTGGGAAGCCGGTGCCATGTATTTAGTCTGTACATTGGGAAGCCGGTGCCATGTATTTAGTCTGTACATTGGGAAGCCGGTGCCATGTATTTAGTCTGTACATTGGGAAGCCGGTGCCATGTATTTAGTCTGTACATTGGGAAGCCGGTGCCATGTATTTAGTCTGTACATTGGGAAGCCGGTGCCATGTATTTAGTCTGTACATTGGGAAGCCGGTGCCATGTATTTAGTCTGTACATTGGGAAGCCGGTGCCATGTATTTAGTCTGTACATTGGGAAGCCGGTGCCATGTATTTAGTCTGTACATTGGGAAGCCGGTGCCATGTATTTAGTCTGTACATTGGGAAGCCGGTGCCATGTATTTAGTCTGTACATTGGGAAGCCGGTGCCATGTATTTAGTCTGTACATTGGGAAGCCGGTGCCATGTATTTAGTCTGTACATTGGGAAGCCGGTGCCATGTATTTAGTCTGTACATTGGGAAGCCGGTGCCATGTATTTAGTCTGTACATTGGGAAGCCGGTGCCATGTATTTAGTCTGTACATTGGGAAGCCGGTGCCATGTATTTAGTCTGTACATTGGGAAGCCGGTGCCATGTATTTAGTCTGTACATTGGGAAGCCGGTGCCATGTATTTAGTCTGTACATTGGGAAGCCGGTGCCATGTATTTAGTCTGTACATTGGGAAGCCGGTGCCATGTATTTAGTCTGTACATTGGGAAGCCGGTGCCATGTATTTAGTCTGTACATTGGGAAGCCGGTGCCATGTATTTAGTCTGTACATTGGGAAGCCGGTGCCATGTATTTAGTCTGTACATTGGGAAGCCGGTGCCATGTATTTAGTCTGTACATTGGGAAGCCGGTGCCATGTATTTAGTCTGTACATTGGGAAGCCGGTGCCATGTATTTAGTCTGTACATTGGGAAGCCGGTGCCATGTATTTAGTCTGTACATTGGGAAGCCGGTGCCATGTATTTAGTCTGTACATTGGGAAGCCGGTGCCATGTATTTAGTCTGTACATTGGGAAGCCGGTGCCATGTATTTAGTCTGTACATTGGGAAGCCGGTGCCATGTATTTAGTCTGTACATTGGGAAGCCGGTGCCATGTATTTAGTCTGTACATTGGGAAGCCGGTGCCATGTATTTAGTCTGTACATTGGGAAGCCGGTGCCATGTATTTAGTCTGTACATTGGGAAGCCGGTGCCATGTATTTAGTCTGTACATTGGGAAGCCGGTGCCATGTATTTAGTCTGTACATTGGGAAGCCGGTGCCATGTATTTAGTCTGTACATTGGGAAGCCGGTGCCATGTATTTAGTCTGTACATTGGGAAGCCGGTGCCATGTATTTAGTCTGTACATTGGGAAGCCGGTGCCATGTATTTAGTCTGTACATTGGGAAGCCGGTGCCATGTATTTAGTCTGTACATTGGGAAGCCGGTGCCATGTATTTAGTCTGTACATTGGGAAGCCGGTGCCATGTATTTAGTCTGTACATTGGGAAGCCGGTGCCATGTATTTAGTCTGTACATTGGGAAGCCGGTGCCATGTATTTAGTCTGTACATTGGGAAGCCGGTGCCATGTATTTAGTCTGTACATTGGGAAGCCGGTGCCATGTATTTAGTCTGTACATTGGGAAGCCGGTGCCATGTATTTAGTCTGTACATTGGGAAGCCGGTGCCATGTATTTAGTCTGTACATTGGGAAGCCGGTGCCATGTATTTAGTCTGTACATTGGGAAGCCGGTGCCATGTATTTAGTCTGTACATTGGGAAGCCGGTGCCATGTATTTAGTCTGTACATTGGGAAGCCGGTGCCATGTATTTAGTCTGTACATTGGGAAGCCGGTGCCATGTATTTAGTCTGTACATTGGGAAGCCGGTGCCATGTATTTAGTCTGTACATTGGGAAGCCGGTGCCATGTATTTAGTCTGTACATTGGGAAGCCGGTGCCATGTATTTAGTCTGTACATTGGAAGCCGGTGCCATGTATTTAGTCTGTACATTGGGAAGCCGGTGCCATGTATTTAGTCTGTACATTGGGAAGCCGGTGCCATGTATTGAGTCTGTACATTGGGAAGCCGGTGCCATGTATTTAGTCTGTACATTGGGAAGCCGGTGCCATGTATTTAGTCTGTACATTGGGAAGCCGGTGCCATGTATTTAGTCTGTACATTGGGAAGCCGGTGCCATGTATTTAGTCTGTACATTGGGAAGCCGGTGCCATGTATTTAGTCTGTACATTGGGAAGCCGGTGCCATGTATTTAGTCTGTACATTGGGAAGCCGGTGCCATGTATTTAGTCTGTACATTGGGAAGCCGGTGCCATGTATTTAGTCTGTACATTGGGAAGCCGGTGCCATGTATTTAGTCTGTACATTGGGAAGCCGGTGCCATGTATTTAGTCTGTACATTGGGAAGCCGGTGCCATGTATTTAGTCTGTACATTGGGAAGCCGGTGCCATGTATTTAGTCTGTACATTGGGAAGCCGGTGCCATGTATTTAGTCTGTACATTGGGAAGCCGGTGCCATGTATTTAGTCTGTACATTGGGAAGCCGGTGCCATGTATTTAGTCTGTACATTGGGAAGCCGGTGCCATGTATTTAGTCTGTACATTGGGAAGCCGGTGCCATGTATTTAGTCTGTACATTGGGAAGCCGGTGCCATGTATTTAGTCTGTACATTGGGAAGCCGGTGCCATGTATTTAGTCTGTACATTGGGAAGCCGGTGCCATGTATTTAGTCTGTACATTGGGAAGCCGGTGCCATGTATTTAGTCTGTACATTGGGAAGCCGGTGCCATGTATTTAGTCTGTACATTGGGAAGCCGGTGCCATGTATTTAGTCTGTACATTGGGAAGCCGGTGCCATGTATTTAGTCTGTACATTGGGAAGCCGGTGCCATGTATTTAGTCTGTACATTGGGAAGCCGGTGCCATGTATTTAGTCTGTACATTGGGAAGCCGGTGCCATGTATTTAGTCTGTACATTGGGAAGCCGGTGCCATGTATTTAGTCTGTACATTGGGAAGCCGGTGCCATGTATTTAGTCTGTACATTGGGAAGCCGGTGCCATGTATTTAGTCTGTACATTGGGAAGCCGGTGCCATGTATTTAGTCTGTACATTGGGAAGCCGGTGCCATGTATTTAGTCTGTACATTGGGAAGCCGGTGCCATGTATTTAGTCTGTACATTGGGAAGCCGGTGCCATGTATTTAGTCTGTACATTGGGAAGCCGGTGCCATGTATTTAGTCTGTACATTGGGAAGCCGGTGCCATGTATTTAGTCTGTACATTGGGAAGCCGGTGCCATGTATTTAGTCTGTACATTGGGAAGCCGGTGCCATGTATTTAGTCTGTACATTGGGAAGCCGGTGCCATGTATTTAGTCTGTACATTGGGAAGCCGGTGCCATGTATTTAGTCTGTACATTGGGAAGCCGGTGCCATGTATTTAGTCTGTACATTGGGAAGCCGGTGCCATGTATTTAGTCTGTACATTGGGAAGCCGGTGCCATGTATTTAGTCTGTACATTGGGAAGCCGGTGCCATGTATTTAGTCTGTACATTGGGAAGCCGGTGCCATGTATTTAGTCTGTACATTGGGAAGCCGGTGCCATGTATTTAGTCTGTACATTGGGAAGCCGGTGCCATGTATTTAGTCTGTACATTGGGAAGCCGGTGCCATGTATTTAGTCTGTACATTGGGAAGCCGGTGCCATGTATTTAGTCTGTACATTGGGAAGCCGGTGCCATGTATTTAGTCTGTACATTGGGAAGCCGGTGCCATGTATTTAGTCTGTACATTGGGAAGCCGGTGCCATGTATTTAGTCTGTACATTGGGAAGCCGGTGCCATGTATTTAGTCTGTACATTGGGAAGCCGGTGCCATGTATTTAGTCTGTACATTGGGAAGCCGGTGCCATGTATTTAGTCTGTACATTGGGAAGCCGGTGCCATGTATTTAGTCTGTACATTGGGAAGCCGGTGCCATGTATTTAGTCTGTACATTGGGAAGCCGGTGCCATGTATTTAGTCTGTACATTGGGAAGCCGGTGCCATGTATTTAGTCTGTACATTGGGAAGCCGGTGCCATGTATTTAGTCTGTACATTGGGAAGCCGGTGCCATGTATTTAGTCTGTACATTGGGAAGCCGGTGCCATGTATTTAGTCTGTACATTGGGAAGCCGGTGCCATGTATTTAGTCTGTACATTGGGAAGCCGGTGCCATGTATTTAGTCTGTACATTGGGAAGCCGGTGCCATGTATTTAGTCTGTACATTGGGAAGCCGGTGCCATGTATTTAGTCTGTACATTGGGAAGCCGGTGCCATGTATTTAGTCTGTACATTGGGAAGCCGGTGCCATGTATTTAGTCTGTACATTGGGAAGCCGGTGCCATGTATTTAGTCTGTACATTGGGAAGCCGGTGCCATGTATTTAGTCTGTACATTGGGAAGCCGGTGCCATGTATTTAGTCTGTACATTGGGAAGCCGGTGCCATGTATTTAGTCTGTACATTGGGAAGCCGGTGCCATGTATTTAGTCTGTACATTGGGAAGCCGGTGCCATGTATTTAGTCTGTACATTGGGAAGCCGGTGCCATGTATTTAGTCTGTACATTGGGAAGCCGGTGCCATGTATTTAGTCTGTACATTGGGAAGCCGGTGCCATGTATTTAGTCTGTACATTGGGAAGCCGGTGCCATGTATTTAGTCTGTACATTGGGAAGCCGGTGCCATGTATTTAGTCTGTACATTGGGAAGCCGGTGCCATGTATTTAGTCTGTACATTGGGAAGCCGGTGCCATGTATTTAGTCTGTACATTGGGAAGCCGGTGCCATGTATTTAGTCTGTACATTGGGAAGCCGGTGCCATGTATTTAGTCTGTACATTGGGAAGCCGGTGCCATGTATTTAGTCTGTACATTGGGAAGCCGGTGCCATGTATTTAGTCTGTACATTGGGAAGCCGGTGCCATGTATTTAGTCTGTACATTGGGAAGCCGGTGCCATGTATTTAGTCTGTACATTGGGAAGCCGGTGCCATGTATTTAGTCTGTACATTGGGAAGCCGGTGCCATGTATTTAGTCTGTACATTGGGAAGCCGGTGCCATGTATTTAGTCTGTACATTGGGAAGCCGGTGCCATGTATTTAGTCTGTACATTGGGAAGCCGGTGCCATGTATTTAGTCTGTACATTGGGAAGCCGGTGCCATGTATTTAGTCTGTACATTGGGAAGCCGGTGCCATGTATTTAGTCTGTACATTGGGAAGCCGGTGCCATGTATTTAGTCTGTACATTGGGAAGCCGGTGCCATGTATTTAGTCTGTACATTGGGAAGCCGGTGCCATGTATTTAGTCTGTACATTGGGAAGCCGGTGCCATGTATTTAGTCTGTACATTGGGAAGCCGGTGCCATGTATTTAGTCTGTACATTGGGAAGCCGGTGCCATGTATTTAGTCTGTACATTGGGAAGCCGGTGCCATGTATTTAGTCTGTACATTGGGAAGCCGGTGCCATGTATTTAGTCTGTACATTGGGAAGCCGGTGCCATGTATTTAGTCTGTACATTGGGAAGCCGGTGCCATGTATTTAGTCTGTACATTGGGAAGCCGGTGCCATGTATTTAGTCTGTACATTGGGAAGCCGGTGCCATGTATTTAGTCTGTACATTGGGAAGCCGGTGCCATGTATTTAGTCTGTACATTGGGAAGCCGGTGCCATGTATTTAGTCTGTACATTGGGAAGCCGGTGCCATGTATTTAGTCTGTACATTGGGAAGCCGGTGCCATGTATTTAGTCTGTACATTGGGAAGCCGGTGCCATGTATTTAGTCTGTACATTGGGAAGCCGGTGCCATGTATTTAGTCTGTACATTGGGAAGCCGGTGCCATGTATTTAGTCTGTACATTGGGAAGCCGGTGCCATGTATTTAGTCTGTACATTGGGAAGCCGGTGCCATGTATTTAGTCTGTACATTGGGAAGCCGGTGCCATGTATTTAGTCTGTACATTGGGAAGCCGGTGCCATGTATTTAGTCTGTACATTGGGAAGCCGGTGCCATGTATTTAGTCTGTACATTGGGAAGCCGGTGCCATGTATTTAGTCTGTACATTGGGAAGCCGGTGCCATGTATTTAGTCTGTACATTGGGAAGCCGGTGCCATGTATTTAGTCTGTACATTGGGAAGCCGGTGCCATGTATTTAGTCTGTACATTGGGAAGCCGGTGCCATGTATTTAGTCTGTACATTGGGAAGCCGGTGCCATGTATTTAGTCTGTACATTGGGAAGCCGGTGCCATGTATTTAGTCTGTACATTGGGAAGCCGGTGCCATGTATTTAGTCTGTACATTGGGAAGCCGGTGCCATGTATTTAGTCTGTACATTGGGAAGCCGGTGCCATGTATTTAGTCTGTACATTGGGAAGCCGGTGCCATGTATTTAGTCTGTACATTGGGAAGCCGGTGCCATGTATTTAGTCTGTACATTGGGAAGCCGGTGCCATGTATTTAGTCTGTACATTGGGAAGCCGGTGCCATGTATTTAGTCTGTACATTGGGAAGCCGGTGCCATGTATTTAGTCTGTACATTGGGAAGCCGGTGCCATGTATTTAGTCTGTACATTGGGAAGCCGGTGCCATGTATTTAGTCTGTACATTGGGAAGCCGGTGCCATGTATTTAGGCTGTACATTGGGAAGCCGGTGCCATGTATTTAGTCTGTACATTGGAAAGCCGGTGACATGTATTGAGTCTGTACATTGGGAAGCCGGTGCCATGTATTTAGTCTGTACAATGGGAAGCCGGTGCCATGTATTTAGTCTGTATATTGGAATGCCGGTGCCATGTATTTAGTCTGTACATTGGGAAGCCGGCGCCATGTATTTAGTCTGTACATTGGGAAGCCGGTGCCATGTATTTAGTCTGTACATTGGGAAGCCGGTGCCATGTATTTAGTCTGTACGTTGGGAAGCCGGGGCCATGTATTTAGTCTGTACGTTGGGAAGCCGGTGCCATGTATTTAGTCTGTACATTGGGAAGACGGTGCCATGTATTTAGTCTGTACATTGGGAAGCCGGTGCCATGTATTTAGTCTGTACATTGGAAAGCCGGTGACATGTATTTAGTCTGTACATTGGGAAGCCGGTGCCATGTATTTAGTCTGTACATTGGGAAGCCGGTGCCATGTATTTAGTCTGTACATTGGGAAGCCGTGCCATGTATTTAGTTTGTACATTGGGATGCCGGTGCCATGTATTTAGTCTGTACATTGGGAAGCCGGTGCCATGTATTTAGTCTGTACATTGGGAAGCCGGTGCCATGTATTTAGTCTGTACATTGGGAAGCCGGTGCCATGTATTTAGTCTGTACATTGGGAAGCCGGTGCCATGTATTTAGTCTGTACATTGGGAAGCCGGTGCCATGTATTTAGTCTGTACATTGGGAAGCCGGTGCCATGTATTTAGTCTGTACATTGGGAAGCCGGTGCCATGTATTTAGTCTGTACATTGGGAAGCCGGTGCCATGTATTTAGTCTGTACATTGGGAAGCCGGTGCCATGTATTTAGTCTGTACATTGGGAAGCCGGTGCCATGTATTTAGTCTGTACATTGGGAAGCCGGTGCCATGTATTTAGTCTGTACATTGGGAAGCCGGTGCCATGTATTTAGTCTGTACATTGGGAAGCCGGTGCCATGTATTTAGTCTGTACATTGGGAAGCCGGTGCCATGTATTTAGTCTGTACATTGGGAAGCCGGTGCCATGTATTTAGTCTGTACATTGGGAAGCCGGTGCCATGTATTTAGTCTGTACATTGGGAAGCCGGTGCCATGTATTTAGTCTGTACATTGGGAAGCCGGTGCCATGTATTTAGTCTGTACATTGGGAAGCCGGTGCCATGTATTTAGTCTGTACATTGGGAAGCCGGTGCCATGTATTTAGTCTGTACATTGGGAAGCCGGTGCCATGTATTTAGTCTGTACATTGGGAAGCCGGTGCCATGTATTTAGTCTGTACATTGGGAAGCCGGTGCCATGTATTTAGTCTGTACATTGGGAAGCCGGTGCCATGTATTTAGTCTGTACATTGGGAAGCCGGTGCCATGTATTTAGTCTGTACATTGGGAAGCCGGTGCCATGTATTTAGTCTGTACATTGGGAAGCCGGTGCCATGTATTTAGTCTGTACATTGGGAAGCCGGTGCCATGTATTTAGTCTGTACATTGGGAAGCCGGTGCCATGTATTTAGTCTGTACATTGGGAAGCCGGTGCCATGTATTTAGTCTGTACATTGGGAAGCCGGTGCCATGTATTTAGTCTGTACATTGGGAAGCCGGTGCCATGTATTTAGTCTGTACATTGGGAAGCCGGTGCCATGTATTTAGTCTGTACATTGGGAAGCCGGTGCCATGTATTTAGTCTGTACATTGGGAAGCCGGTGCCATGTATTTAGTCTGTACATTGGGAAGCCGGTGCCATGTATTTAGTCTGTACATTGGGAAGCCGGTGCCATGTATTTAGTCTGTACATTGGGAAGCCGGTGCCATGTATTTAGTCTGTACATTGGGAAGCCGGTGCCATGTATTTAGTCTGTACATTGGGAAGCCGGTGCCATGTATTTAGTCTGTACATTGGGAAGCCGGTGCCATGTATTTAGTCTGTACATTGGGAAGCCGGTGCCATGTATTTAGTCTGTACATTGGGAAGCCGGTGCCATGTATTTAGTCTGTACATTGGGAAGCCGGTGCCATGTATTTAGTCTGTACATTGGGAAGCCGGTGCCATGTATTTAGTCTGTACATTGGGAAGCCGGTGCCATGTATTTAGTCTGTACATTGGGAAGCCGGTGCCATGTATTTAGTCTGTACATTGGGAAGCCGGTGCCATGTATTTAGTCTGTACATTGGGAAGCCGGTGCCATGTATTTAGTCTGTACATTGGGAAGCCGGTGCCATGTATTTAGTCTGTACATTGGGAAGCCGGTGCCATGTATTTAGTCTGTACATTGGGAAGCCGGTGCCATGTATTTAGTCTGTACATTGGGAAGCCGGTGCCATGTATTTAGTCTGTACATTGGGAAGCCGGTGCCATGTATTTAGTCTGTACATTGGGAAGCCGGTGCCATGTATTTAGTCTGTACATTGGGAAGCCGGTGCCATGTATTTAGTCTGTACATTGGGAAGCCGGTGCCATGTATTTAGTCTGTACATTGGGAAGCCGGTGCCATGTATTTAGTCTGTACATTGGGAAGCCGGTGCCATGTATTTAGTCTGTACATTGGGAAGCCGGTGCCATGTATTTAGTCTGTACATTGGGAAGCCGGTGCCATGTATTTAGTCTGTACATTGGGAAGCCGGTGCCATGTATTTAGTCTGTACATTGGGAAGCCGGTGCCATGTATTTAGTCTGTACATTGGGAAGCCGGTGCCATGTATTTAGTCTGTACATTGGGAAGCCGGTGCCATGTATTTAGTCTGTACATTGGGAAGCCGGTGCCATGTATTTAGTCTGTACATTGGGAAGCCGGTGCCATGTATTTAGTCTGTACATTGGGAAGCCGGTGCCATGTATTTAGTCTGTACATTGGGAAGCCGGTGCCATGTATTTAGTCTGTACATTGGGAAGCCGGTGCCATGTATTTAGTCTGTACATTGGGAAGCCGGTGCCATGTATTTAGTCTGTACATTGGGAAGCCGGTGCCATGTATTTAGTCTGTACATTGGGAAGCCGGTGCCATGTATTTAGTCTGTACATTGGGAAGCCGGTGCCATGTATTTAGTCTGTACATTGGGAAGCCGGTGCCATGTATTTAGTCTGTACATTGGGAAGCCGGTGCCATGTATTTAGTCTGTACATTGGGAAGCCGGTGCCATGTATTTAGTCTGTACATTGGGAAGCCGGTGCCATGTATTTAGTCTGTACATTGGGAAGCCGGTGCCATGTATTTAGTCTGTACATTGGGAAGCCGGTGCCATGTATTTAGTCTGTACATTGGGAAGCCGGTGCCATGTATTTAGTCTGTACATTGGGAAGCCGGTGCCATGTATTTAGTCTGTACATTGGGAAGCCGGTGCCATGTATTTAGTCTGTACATTGGGAAGCCGGTGCCATGTATTTAGTCTGTACATTGGGAAGCCGGTGCCATGTATTTAGTCTGTACATTGGGAAGCCGGTGCCATGTATTTAGTCTGTACATTGGGAAGCCGGTGCCATGTATTTAGTCTGTACATTGGGAAGCCGGTGCCATGTATTTAGTCTGTACATTGGGAAGCCGGTGCCATGTATTTAGTCTGTACATTGGGAAGCCGGTGCCATGTATTTAGTCTGTACATTGGGAAGCCGGTGCCATGTATTTAGTCTGTACATTGGGAAGCCGGTGCCATGTATTTAGTCTGTACATTGGGAAGCCGGTGCCATGTATTTAGTCTGTACATTGGGAAGCCGGTGCCATGTATTTAGTCTGTACATTGGGAAGCCGGTGCCATGTATTTAGTCTGTACATTGGGAAGCCGGTGCCATGTATTTAGTCTGTACATTGGGAAGCCGGTGCCATGTATTTAGTCTGTACATTGGGAAGCCGGTGCCATGTATTTAGTCTGTACATTGGGAAGCCGGTGCCATGTATTTAGTCTGTACATTGGGAAGCCGGTGCCATGTATTTAGTCTGTACATTGGGAAGCCGGTGCCATGTATTTAGTCTGTACATTGGGAAGCCGGTGCCATGTATTTAGTCTGTACATTGGGAAGCCGGTGCCATGTATTTAGTCTGTACATTGGGAAGCCGGTGCCATGTATTTAGTCTGTACATTGGGAAGCCGGTGCCATGTATTTAGTCTGTACATTGGGAAGCCGGTGCCATGTATTTAGTCTGTACATTGGGAAGCCGGTGCCATGTATTTAGTCTGTACATTGGGAAGCCGGTGCCATGTATTTAGTCTGTACATTGGGAAGCCGGTGCCATGTATTTAGTCTGTACATTGGGAAGCCGGTGCCATGTATTTAGTCTGTACATTGGGAAGCCGGTGCCATGTATTTAGTCTGTACATTGGGAAGCCGGTGCCATGTATTTAGTCTGTACATTGGGAAGCCGGTGCCATGTATTTAGTCTGTACATTGGGAAGCCGGTGCCATGTATTTAGTCTGTACATTGGGAAGCCGGTGCCATGTATTTAGTCTGTACATTGGGAAGCCGGTGCCATGTATTTAGTCTGTACATTGGGAAGCCGGTGCCATGTATTTAGTCTGTACATTGGGAAGCCGGTGCCATGTATTTAGTCTGTACATTGGGAAGCCGGTGCCATGTATTTAGTCTGTACATTGGGAAGCCGGTGCCATGTATTTAGTCTGTACATTGGGAAGCCGGTGCCATGTATTTAGTCTGTACATTGGGAAGCCGGTGCCATGTATTTAGTCTGTACATTGGGAAGCCGGTGCCATGTATTTAGTCTGTACATTGGGAAGCCGGTGCCATGTATTTAGTCTGTACATTGGGAAGCCGGTGCCATGTATTTAGTCTGTACATTGGGAAGCCGGTGCCATGTATTTAGTCTGTACATTGGGAAGCCGGTGCCATGTATTTAGTCTGTACATTGGGAAGCCGGTGCCATGTATTTAGTCTGTACATTGGGAAGCCGGTGCCATGTATTTAGTCTGTACATTGGGAAGCCGGTGCCATGTATTTAGTCTGTACATTGGGAAGCCGGTGCCATGTATTTAGTCTGTACATTGGGAAGCCGGTGCCATGTATTTAGTCTGTACATTGGGAAGCCGGTGCCATGTATTTAGTCTGTACATTGGGAAGCCGGTGCCATGTATTTAGTCTGTACATTGGGAAGCCGGTGCCATGTATTTAGTCTGTACATTGGGAAGCCGGTGCCATGTATTTAGTCTGTACATTGGGAAGCCGGTGCCATGTATTTAGTCTGTACATTGGGAAGCCGGTGCCATGTATTTAGTCTGTACATTGGGAAGCCGGTGCCATGTATTTAGTCTGTACATTGGGAAGCCGGTGCCATGTATTTAGTCTGTACATTGGGAAGCCGGTGCCATGTATTTAGTCTGTACATTGGGAAGCCGGTGCCATGTATTTAGTCTGTACATTGGGAAGCCGGTGCCATGTATTTAGTCTGTACATTGGGAAGCCGGTGCCATGTATTTAGTCTGTACATTGGGAAGCCGGTGCCATGTATTTAGTCTGTACATTGGGAAGCCGGTGCCATGTATTTAGTCTGTACATTGGGAAGCCGGTGCCATGTATTTAGTCTGTACATTGGGAAGCCGGTGCCATGTATTTAGTCTGTACATTGGGAAGCCGGTGCCATGTATTTAGTCTGTACATTGGGAAGCCGGTGCCATGTATTTAGTCTGTACATTGGGAAGCCGGTGCCATGTATTTAGTCTGTACATTGGGAAGCCGGTGCCATGTATTTAGTCTGTACATTGGGAAGCCGGTGCCATGTATTTAGTCTGTACATTGGGAAGCCGGTGCCATGTATTTAGTCTGTACATTGGGAAGCCGGTGCCATGTATTTAGTCTGTACATTGGGAAGCCGGTGCCATGTATTTAGTCTGTACATTGGGAAGCCGGTGCCATGTATTTAGTCTGTACATTGGGAAGCCGGTGCCATGTATTTAGTCTGTACATTGGGAAGCCGGTGCCATGTATTTAGTCTGTACATTGGGAAGCCGGTGCCATGTATTTAGTCTGTACATTGGGAAGCCGGTGCCATGTATTTAGTCTGTACATTGGGAAGCCGGTGCCATGTATTTAGTCTGTACATTGGGAAGCCGGTGCCATGTATTTAGTCTGTACATTGGGAAGCCGGTGCCATGTATTTAGTCTGTACATTGGGAAGACGGTGCCATGTATTTAGTCTGTACATTGGGAAGCCGGTGCCATGTATTTAGTCTGTACATTGGGAAGCCGGTGCCATGTATTTAGTCTGTACATTGGGAAGCCGGTGCCATGTATTTAGTCTGTACATTGGGAAGCCGGTGCCATGTATTTAGTCTGTACATTGGGAAGCCGGTGCCATGTATTTAGTCTGTACATTGGGAAGCCGGTGCCATGTATTTAGTCTGTACATTGGGAAGCCGGTGCCATGTATTTAGTCTGTACATTGGGAAGCCGGTGCCATGTATTTAGTCTGTACATTTGGGAAGCCGGTGCCATGTATTTAGTCTGTACATTGGGAAGCCGGTGCCATGTATTTAGTCTGTACATTGGGAAGCCGGTGCCATGTATTTAGTCTGTACATTGGGAAGCCGGTGCCATGTATTTAGTCTGTACATTGGGAAGCCGGTGCCATGTATTTAGTCTGTACATTGGGAAGCCGGTGCCATGTATTTAGTCTGTACATTGGGAAGCCGGTGCCATGTATTTAGTCTGTACATTGGGAAGCCGGTGCCATGTATTTAGTCTGTACATTGGGAAGCCGGTGCCATGTATTTAGTCTGTACATTGGGAAGCCGGTGCCATGTATTTAGTCTGTACATTGGGAAGCCGGTGCCATGTATTTAGTCTGTACATTGGGAAGCCGGTGCCATGTATTTAGTCTGTACATTGGGAAGCCGGTGCCATGTATTTAGTCTGTACATTGGGAAGCCGGTGCCATGTATTTAGTCTGTACATTGGGAAGCCGGTGCCATGTATTTAGTCTGTACATTGGGAAGCCGGTGCCATGTATTTAGTCTGTACATTGGGAAGCCGGTGCCATGTATTTAGTCTGTACATTGGGAAGCCGGTGCCATGTATTTAGTCTGTACATTGGGAAGCCGGTGCCATGTATTTAGTCTGTACATTGGGAAGCCGGTGCCATGTATTTAGTCTGTACATTGGGAAGCCGGTGCCATGTATTTAGTCTGTACATTGGGAAGCCGGTGCCATGTATTTAGTCTGTACATTGGGAAGCCGGTGCCATGTATTTAGTCTGTACATTGGGAAGCCGGTGCCATGTATTAGTCTGTACATTGGGAAGCCGGGACCATTTATTTAGTCTGTACATTGGGAATCCGGTGCCATGTATTTAGTCTGTACATTGGGAAGCCGGTGCCATGTATTTAGTCTGTACATTGGGAAGCCGGGGCCATGTATTTAGTCTGTACATTAAAAAGCCGGTGCCATGTATTTAGTCTGTACTTTGGGAAGCCGGTACCATGTATTAAGTCTGTACATTGGGTAGCCGGTGCCATGTATTTAGTCTGTACATTGGGAAGCCGGTGCCATGTATTTAGTCTGTACATTGGGAAGCTGGTGCCATGTATTTAGTCTGAACATTGGGAAGCCGGTGCCATGTATTTAGTCTTTACATTGGGAAGCCGGTGCCATGTATTTAGTCTGTACATTGGGAAGCCGGAGCCATGTATTTAGTCTGTACATTGGGAAGCCGGTGCATGTATTTAGTCTGTACATTGGGAAGCCGGTGCCATGTATTTAGTCTGTACAGTGGGAAGCCGGTGCCATGTATTTTGTCTGTACATTGGGAAGCCGGTGCCATGTATTTAGTCTGTACATTGGGAAGCCGGTGCCATGTATTTAGTCTGTACATTGGGAAGCCGGTGCCATGTATTTAGTCTGTACATTGGGAAGCCGGTGCCATGTATTTAGTCTGTACATTGGGAAGCCGGTGCCATGTATTTAATCTGTACATTGGGAAGCCGGTGCCATGTATTTAGTCTGTAAATTGGGAAGCCGGTGCCATGTATTTAGTCTGTACATTGGGAAGCCGGTGCCATGTATTTAGTCTGTACATTGGGAAGCCGGTGCCATGTATTTAGTCTGTACATTGGGAAGCCGGTGCCATGTATTTAGTCTGTACATTGGGAAGCCGGTGCCATGTATTTAGTCTGTACATTGGGAAGCCGGTGCCATGTATTTAGTCTGTACATTGGGAAGCCGGTGCCATGTATTTAGTCTGTACATTGGGAAGCCGGTGCCATGTATTTAGTCTGTAAGTTGGGAAGCCGGTGCCATGTATTTAGTCTGTACATTGGGAAGCCGGTGCCATGTATTTAGTCTGTACATTGGGAAGCCGGTGCCATGTATTTAGTCTGTACATTGGGAAGCCGGTGCCATGTATTTAGTCTGTACATTGGAAGCCGGTGCCATGTATTTAGTCTGTACATTGGGAAGCCGGTGCCATGTATTTAGTCTGTACATTGGGAAGCCGGTGCCATGTATTTAGTCTGTACATTGGGAAGCCGGTGCCATGTATTTAGTCTGTACATTGGGAAGCCGGTGCCATGTATTTAGTCTGTACATTGGGAAGCCGGTGCCATGTATTTAGTCTGTACATTGGGAAGCCGGTGCCATGTATTTAGTCTGTACATTGGGAAGCCGGTGCCATGTATTTAGTCTGTACATTGGGAAGCCGGTGCCATGTATTTAGTCTGTACATTGGGAAGCCGGTGCCATGTATTTAGTCTGTACATTGGGAAGCCGGTGCCATGTATTTAGTCTGTACATTGGGAAGCCGTTGCCATGTATTTAGTCTGTACATTGGAAGCCGGTGCCATGTATTTAGTCTGTACATTGGGAAGCCGGTGCCATGTATTTAGTCTGTACATTGGGAAGCCGGTGCCATGTATTTAGTCTGTACATTGGGAAGCCGGTGCCATGTATTTAGTCTGTACATTGGGAAGCGGGTGCCATGTATTTAGTCTGTACATTGGGAAGCCGGTGCCATGTATTTAGTCTGTACATTGGGAAGCCGGTGCCATGTATTTAGTCTGTACATTGGGAAGCCGGTGCCATGTATTTAGTCTGTACATTGGAAACCTGGCGCCAAGTATTTAGTCTGTACATTGGGAAGCCGGCGCCAAGTAGTTAGTCTGTACATTGGGAAGCCGGTGCCATGTATTTAGTCTGTACATTGGGAAGCCGGTGCCATGTATTTAGTCTGTACATTGGGAAGCCGGTGCCATGTATTTAGTCTGTACATTGGGAAGCCGGTGCCATGTATTTAGTCTGTACATTGGGAAGCCGGTGCCATGTATTTAGTCTGTACATTGGGAAGCCGGTGCCATGTATTTAGTCTGTACATTGGGAAGCCGGTGCCATGTATTTAGTCTGTACATTGGGAAGCCGGTGCCATGTATTTAGTCTGTACATTGGGAAGCCGGTGCCATGTATTTAGTCTGTACATTGGGAAGCCGGTGCCATGTATTTAGTCTGTACATTGGGAAGCCGGTGCCATGTATTTAGTCTGTACATTGGGAAGCCGGTGCCATGTATTTAGTCTGTACATTGGGAAGCCGGTGCCATGTATTTAGTCTGTACATTGGGAAGCCGGTGCCATGTATTTAGTCTGTACATTTGGAAGCCGGTGCCATGTATTTAGTCTGTACATTGGGAAGCCGGTGCCATGTACTTTTTCTGTACATTGGGAAGCCGGTGCCAAGTATTTAGCCTGTACATTGGGAAGCCGGTGCCATGTATTTAGTCTGTACATTGGAAAGCCGGTGACATGTATTGAGTCTGTACATTGGGAAGCCGGTGCCATGTATTTAGTCTGTACATTGGGAAGCCGGTGCCATGTATTTAGTCTGTACATTGGGAAGCCGGTGCCATGTATTTAGTCTGTACATTGGGAAGCCGGTGCCATGTATTTAGTCTGTACATTGGGAGGCCGGTGCCATGTATTTAGTCTGTACATTGGGAAGCCGGTGCCATGTATTTAGTCTGTACATTGGGAAGCCGGTGCCATGTATTTAGTCTGTACATTGGGAAGCCGTGCCATGTATTTAGTTTGTACATTGGGATGCCGGTGCCATGTATTTAGTCCGTACATTGGGAAGCCGGTGCCATGTATTTAGTCCGTACATTGGGAAGCCGGTGCCATGTATTTAGTCTGTACATTGGGAAGCCGGTGCCATGTATTTAGTCTGTACATTGGGAAGCCGGTGCCATGTATTTAGTCTGTACATTGGGAAGCCGGTGCCATGTATTTAGTCTGTACATTGGGAAGCCGGTGCCATGTATTTAGTCTGTACATTGGGAAGCCGGTGCCATGTATTTAGTCTGTACATTGGGAAGCCGGTGCCATGTATTTAGTCTGTACATTGGGAAGCCGGTGCCATGTATTTAGTCTGTACATTGGGAAGCCGGTGCCATGTATTTAGTCTGTACATTGGGAAGCCGGTGCCATGTATTTAGTCTGTACATTGGGAAGGGGTTCCATGTATTTAGTCTGTACATTGGGAAGCCGGTGCCATGTATTTAGTCTGTACATTGGGAAGCCGGTGCCATGTATTTAGTCTGTACATTGGGAAGCCGGTGCCATGTATTTAGTCTGTACATTGGGAAGCCGTGCCATGTATTTAGTCTGTACATTGGGAAGCCGGTGCCATGTATTTAGTCTGTACATTGGGAAGCCGGTGCCATGTATTTAGTCTGTACATTGGGAAGCCGGTGCCATGTATTTAGTCTGTACATTGGGAAGCCGGTGCCATGTATTTAGTCTGTACATTGGGAAGCCGGTGCCATGTATTTAGTCTGTACATTGGGAAGCCGGTGCCATGTATTTAGTCTGTACATTGGGAAGCCGGTGCCATGTATTTAGTCTGTACATTGGGAAGCCGGTGCCATGTATTTAGTCTGTACATTGGGAAGCCGGTGTCATGTATTTAGTCTGTACATTGGGAAGCCGGTGCCATGTATTTAGTCTGTACATTGGGAAGCCGTGCCATGTATTTAGTTTGTACATTGGGAAGCCGGTGCCATGTATTTAGTCCGTACATTGGGAAGCCGGTGCCATGTATTTAGTCTGTACATTGGGAAGCCGGTGCCATGTATTTAGTCTGTACATTGGGAAGCCGGTGCCATGTATTTAGTCTGTACATTGGGAAGCCGGTGCCATGTATTTAGTCTGTACATTGGGAAGCCGGTGCCATGTATTTAGTCTGTACATTGGGAAGCCGGTGCCATGTATTTAGTCTGTACATTGGGAAGCCGGTGCCATGTATTTAGTCTGTACATTGGGAAGCCGGTGCCATGTATTTAGTCTGTACATTGGGAAGCCGGTGCCATGTATTTAGTCTGTACATTGGGAAGCCGGTGCCATGTATTTAGTCTGTACATTGGGAAGCCGGTGCCATGTATTTAGTCTGTACATTGGGAAGCCGGTGCCATGTATTTAGTCTGTACATTGGGAAGCCGGTGCCATGTATTTAGTCTGTACATTGGGAAGCCGGTGCCATGTATTTAGTCTGTACATTGGGAAGCCGGTGCCATGTATTTAGTCTGTACATTGGGAAGCCGGTGCCATGTATTTAGTCTGTACATTGGGAAGCCGGTGCCATGTATTTAGTCTGTACATTGGGAAGCCGGTGCCATGTATTTAGTCTGTACATTGGGAAGCCGGTGCCATGTATTTAGTCTGTACATTGGGAAGCCGGTGCCATGTATTTAGTCTGTACATTGGGAAGCCGGTGCCATGTATTTAGTCTGTACATTGGGAAGCCGGTACCATGTATTTAGTCTGTACATTGGGAAGCCGGTGCCATGTATTTAGTCTGTACATTGGGAAGGGGTTCCATGTATTTAGTCTGTACATTGGGAGGCCGGTGCCATGTATTTAGTCTGTACATTGGGAAGCCGGTGCCATGTATTTAGTCTGTACATTGGGAATCCGGTGCCATGTATTTAGTCTGTACATTGGGAAGCTGGTGCCATGTATTTAGTCTGTACATTGGGAAGCCGGTGCCATGTATTTAGTCTCTACATTTGAAGCCGGTGCCATGTATTTAGTCTGTACATTGGGAAGCCGGTGCCATGTATTTAGTCTGTACATTGGGAAGCCGGTGCCATGTATTTAGTCTGTACATTGGGAAGCCGGTGCCATGTATTTAGTCTGTACATTGGGAAGCCGGTGCCATGTATTTAGTCTGTACATTGGGAAGCCGGTGCCATGTATTTAGTCTGTACATTGGGAAGCCGGTGCCATGTATTTAGTCTGTACATTGGGAAGCGGTGGTATTTAGTCTGTATTGAAGCCGGTGCCATGTATTTAGTCTGTATATTGGAATGACGGTGCCATGTATTTAGTCTGTACATTGGGAAGCCGGTGCCATGTATTTAGTCTGTACATTGGGAAGCCGGTGCCATTTATTTAGTCTGTACATTGGGTAGCCGGTGCCATGTATTTAGTCTGTACATTGGGAAGCCGGTGCCATGTATTTAGTCTGTACATTGGGAAGCCGTGCCATGTATTTAGTCTGTACATTGGGAAGCCGGTGCCATGTATTTAGTCTGTACATTGGGAAGCCGGTGCCATGTATTTAGTCTGTACATTGGGAAGCCGGTGCCATGTATTTAGTCTGTACAATGAGAAGCCGGTGCCATGTATTTAGTCTGTACATTGGGAAGCCGTGCCATGTATTTAGTTTGTACATTGGGATGCCGGTGCCATGTATTTAGTCCGTACATTGGGAAGCCGGTGCCATGTATTTAGTCTGTACATTGGGAAGCCGGTGCCATGTATTTAGTCTGTACATTGGGAAGCCGGTGCCATGTATTTAGTCTGTACATTGGAAGGCGGTGCCATGTATTTAGTCTGTACATTGGGAAGCCGGTGCCATGTATTTAGTCTGTACATTGGGAAGCCGGTGCCATGTATTTAGTCTGTACATTGGGATGCCGGTGCCATGTATTTAGTCTGTACATTGGGAAGCCGGTGCCATGTATTTAGTCTGTACATTGGGAAGCCGGTGCCATGTATTTAGTCTGTACATTGGGAAGCCGGTGCCATGTATTTAGTCTGTACATTGGGAAGCCGGTGCCATGTATTTAGTCTGTACATTGGGAAGCCGGTGCCATGTATTTAGTCTGTACATTGGGAAGCCGGTGCCATGTATTTAGTCTGTACATTGGGAAGCCGGTGCCATGTATTTAGTCTGTACATTGGGAATCCGGTGCCATGTATTTAGTCTGTACATTGGGAAGCCGGTGCCATGTATTTAGTCTGTACATTGGGAAGCCGGTGCCATGTATTTAGTCTGTACATTGGGAAGCCGGTGCCATGTATTTAGTCTGTACATTGGGAAGCCGGTGCCATGTATTTAGTCTGTACATTGGGAAGGGGTTCCATGTATTTAGTCTGTACATTGGGAAGCCGGTGCCATGTATTTAGTCTGTACATTGGGAAGCCGGTGCCATGTATTTAGTCTGTACATTGGGAAGCCGGTGCCATGTATTTAGTCTGTACATTGGGAAGCCGGTGCCATGTATTTAGTCTGTACATTGGGAAGCCGGTGCCATGTATTTAGTCTGTACATTGGGAAGCCGGTGCCATGTATTTAGTCTGTACATTGGGAAGCCGGTGCCATGTATTTAGTCTGTACATTGGGAAGCCGGTGCCATGTATTTAGTCTGTACATTGGGAAGCCGGTGCCATGTATTTAGTCTGTACATTGGGAAGCCGGTGCCATGTATTTAGTCTGTACATTGGGAAGCCGGTGCCATGTATTTAGTCTGTACATTGGGAAGCCGGTGCCATGTATTTAGTCTGTACATTGGGAAGCCGGTGCCATGTATTTAGTCTGTACATTGGGAAGCCGGTGCCATGTATTTAGTCTGTACATTGGGAAGCCGGTGCCATGTATTTAGTCTGTACATTGGGAAGCCGGTGCCATGTATTTAGTCTGTACATTGGGAAGCCGGTGCCATGTATTTAGTCTGTACATTGGGAAGCCGGTGCCATGTATTTAGTCTGTACATTGGGAAGCCGGTGCCATGTATTTAGTCTGTACATTGGGAAGCCGGTGCCATGTATTTAGTCTGTACATTGGGAAGCCGGTGCCATGTATTTAGTCTGTACATTGGGAAGCCGGTGCCATGTATTTAGTCTGTACATTGGGAAGCCGGTGCCATGTATTTAGTCTGTACATTGGGAAGCCGGTGCCATGTATTTAGTCTGTACATTGGGAAGCCGGTGCCATGTATTTAGTCTGTACATTGGGAAGCCGGTGCCATGTATTTAGTCTGTACATTGGGAAGCCGGTGCCATGTATTTAGTCTGTACATTGGGAAGCCGGTGCCATGTATTTAGTCTGTACATTGGGAAGCCGGTGCCATGTATTTAGTCTGTACATTGGGAAGCCGGTGCCATGTATTTAGTCTGTACATTGGGAAGCCGGTGCCATGTATTTAGTCTGTACATTGGGAAGGGGTTCCATGTATTTAGTCTGTACATTGGGAAGCCGGTGCCATGTATTTAGTCTGTACATTGGGAAGCCGGTGCCATGTATTTAGTCTGTACATTTGAAGCCGGTGCCATGTATTTAGTCTGTACATTGGGAAGCCGTTGACATGTATTTAGTCTGTACATTGGGAAGCCGGTCCCATGTATTTAGTCTGTACATTGGGAAGCCGGTGCCATGTATTTAGTCTGTACATTGATATCCGGTGCCATGTATTTAGTCTGTACATTGGGAAGCCGGTGCCATGTATTTAGTCTGTACATTGGGAAGCATGTGTCATGTATTTAGTCTGTACATGAGGAAGCCGGTGCCATGTATTTAGTCTGTACATTGGGAAGCCGGTGCCATGTATTTAGTCTGTACATTGGGAAGTCGGAGCCATGTATTTAGTCTGTACATTGGGAAGCCGGTGCCATGTATTTAGTCTGTACATTGGGAAGCCGGTGCCATGTATTTAGTCTGTACATTGGGAAGCCGGTGCCATATATTTAGTCTGTACATTGGGAAGCCGGTGCCATGTATTTAGTCTGTACATTGGGAAGCCGGTGCCATGTATTTAGTCTGTACATTGGGAAGCCGGTGCCATGTATTTAGTCTGTACATTGGGAAGCCCCTGCCATGTATTTAGTCTGTACATTGGGAAGGGGTTCCATGTATTTAGTCTGTACATTGGGAAGCCGGTGCCATGTATTTAGTCTGTACATTGGGAAGCCGGTGCCATGTATTTAGTCTGTACATTGGGAAGCCGGTGCCATGTATTTAGTCTGTACATTGGGAAGCCGGTGCCATGTATTTAGTCTGTACATTGGGAAGCCGGTGCCATGTATTTAGTCTGTACATTGGGAAGCCGGTGCCATGTATTTAGTCTGTACATTGGGAAGCCGGTGCCATGTATTTAGTCTGTACATTGGGAAGCCGGTGCCATGTATTTAGTCTGTACATTGGGAAGCCGGTACCATGTATTTAGTCTGTACATTGGGAAGCCGGTGCCATGTATTTAGTCTGTACATTGGGAAGCCGGTGCCATGTATTTAGTCTGTACATTGGGAAGCCGGTGCCATGTATTTAGTCTGTACATTGGGAAGCCGGTGCCATGTATTTAGTCTGTACATTGGGAAGCCGGTGCCATGTATTTAGTCTGTACATTGGGAAGGGGTTCCATGTATTTAGTCTGTACATTGGGAGGCCGGTGCCATGTATTTAGTCTGTACATTGGGAAGCCGGTGCCATGTATTTAGTCTGTACATTGGGAAGCCGGTGCCATGTATTTAGTCTGTACATTGGGAAGGGGTTCCATGTATTTAGTCTGTACATTGGGAGGCCGGTGCCATGTATTTAGTCTGTACATTGGGAAGACGGTGCCATGTATTTAGTCTGTACATTGGGAATCCGGTGCCATGTATTTAGTCTGTACATTGGGAAGCCGGTGCCATGTATTTAGTCTGTACATTGGGAAGCCGGTGCCATGTATTTAGTCTGTACATTGGGAAGCCGGTGCCATGTATTTAGTCTGTACATTGGGAAGCCGGTGCCATGTATTTAGTCTGTACATTGGAATCCGGTGCCATGTATTTAGTCTGTACATTGGGAAGCCGGTGCCATGTATTTAGTCTGTACATTGGGAAGCCGGTGCCATGTATTTAGTCTGTACATTGGGAAGCCGGTGCCATGTATTTAGTCTGTACATTGGGAAGCCGGTGCCATGTATTTAGTCTGTACATTGGGAAGCCGGTGCCATGTATTTAGTCTGTACATTGGGAAGCCGGTGCCATGTATTTAGTCTGTACATTGGGAAGCCGGTGCCATGTATTTAGTCTGTACATTGTAAGCCGGGACCATGTATTTACTCAGTACATTGGGAAGCCGGTGCCATGTATTTAGTCTGTACATTGGGAAGCCGGTGACATGTATTTAGTCTGTACATTGGGAAGCCGGTGCCATGTATTTAGTCTGTACATTGGGAAGCCGGTGCCATGTATTTAGTCTGTACATTGGGAAGCCGGTGCCATGTATTTAGTCTGTACATTGGGAAGCCGGTGCCATGTATTTAGTCTGTACATTGGGAAGCCGGTGCCATGTATTTAGTCTGTACATTGGGAAGCCGGTGCCATGTATTTAGTCTGTACATTGGGAAGCCGGTGCCATGTATTTAGTCTGTACATTGAGAAGCCGGTGCCATGTATTTAGTCTGTACATTGGGAAGCCGGTGCCATGTATTTAGTCTGTACATTGGGAAGCCGGTGCCATGTATTTAGTCTGTACATTGGGAAGCCGGTGCCATGTATTTAGTCTGTACATTGGGAAGCCGGTGCCATGTATTTAGTCTGTACATTGGGAAGCCGGTGCCATGTATTTAGTCTGTACATTGGGAAGCCGGTGCCATGTATTTAGTCTGTACATTGGAAGCCGGTGCAATGTATTTAGTCTGTACATTGGGAAGCCGGTGCCATGTATTTAGTCTGTACATTGGGAAGCCGGTGCCATGTAATTAATCTCTACATTGGGAAGCCAGTACCATGTATTTAGTCTGTACATTGGGAAGCCGGTGCCATGTATTTAGTCTGTACATTGGGAAGCCGGTGCCATGTATTTAGTCTGTACATTGGGAAGCCGGTGCCATGTATTTAGTCTGTACATTGGGAAGCCGGTGCCATGTATTTAGTCTGTACATTGGGAAGCCGGTGCCATGTATTTAGTCTGTACATTGGGAAGCCGGTGCCATGTATTTAGTCTGTACATTGGGAAGCCGGTGCCATGTATTTAGTCTGTACATTGGGAAGCCGGTGCCATGTATTTAGTCTGTACATTGGGAAGCCGGTGCCATGTATTTAGTCTGTACATTGGGAAGCCGGTGCCATGTATTTAGTCTGTACATTGGGAAGCCGGTGCCATGTATTTAGTCTGTACATTGGGAAGCCTGTGCCATGTATTTAGTCTGTACATTGGGAAGCCGGTGCCATGTATTTAGTCTGTACATTGGGAAGCCGGTGCCATGTATTTAGTCTGTACATTGGGAAGCCGGTGCCATGTATTTAGTCTGTACATTGGGAAGCCGGTGCCATGTATTTAGTCTGTACATTGGGAAGCCGGTGCCATGTATTTAGTCTGTACATTGGGAAGCCGGTGCCATGTATTTAGTCTGTACATTGGGAAGCCGGTGCCATGTATTTAGTCTGTACATTTGGAAGCCGGTGCCATGTATTTAGTCTGTACATTGGGAAGCCGGTGCCATGTATTTAGTCTCTACATTGGAAGCCGGTGCCATGTATTTAGTCTGTACATTGGGAAGCCGGTGCCATGTATTTAGTCTGTACATTGGGAAGCCGGTGCCATGTATTTAGTCTGTACATTGGGAAGCCGGTGCCATGTATTTAGTCTGTACATTGGAATCCGGTGCCATGTATTTAGTCTGTACATTGGGAAGCCGGTGCCATGTATTTAGTCTGTACATTGGGAAGCCGGTACCATGTATTTAGTCTGTACATTGGGAAGCCGGTGCCATGTATTTAGTCTGTACATTGGGAAGCCGGTGCCATGTATTTAGTCTGTACATTGGGAAGCCGGTGCCATGTATTTAGTCTGTACATTGGGAAGCCGGTGCCATGTATTTAGTCTGTACATTGGGAAGCCGGTGCCATGTATTTAGTCTGTACATTGGGAAGCCGGTGCCATGTATTTAGTCTGTACATTGGGAAGCCGGTGCCATGTATTTAGTCTGTACATTGGGAAGCCGGTGCCAAGTATTTAGTCTGTACATTGGGAAGCCGATGTCATGTGTTTAGTCTGTACATTGTGAAGCCTGTGCCATGAATTTAGTCTGTACATTGGGAAGCCGGTGCCATTTATTTAG